>NW_017619254.1:5000000-5190000 GCF_001879475.1 Ipomoea nil | reverse complement strand
TCATCCGATACCCCCCCAAGACCTACACCGAGTTGATGGACCGCGCATCTAGGTTCGCGGACGCGGAGGTAGCCGAGAAGAGAAAGAAGGAAGAGGAGGAGGGGAAGGATCGTAAAGGCAATGAGCCTCGAGAAGAGCGCCAGGCACTAAGGCCGCCCCGGCGCGAGGCTCCTCAGGAAGACCGTCGGGCACCCAGGCCTCCCCGCCGTGAGTATGCCGAGGGGCCCAGGTTGACCCCCACGCGTTTTCTCACCCCACTGACGCAGCCCGTCAGCACAATCTTGGAGCATGCAGAAGGCCAGGGGATCGTGGAATACCCGGGAGAGTGCATGAAGATATCCCCAAAGGTAGACCACAACAAGTACTGCAAATTCCATCGGCAGTCAGGGCATGACACGGACGAGTGCATCCTCCTCAAACGGTAGATCGAGGAGCTCATCCAGAGGGGCTATTTGGGTCAGTTCGTGCAATGGCCTGGACAGGGCCAAGGGCAACATCAAGGCCGCGTGTGGAGGAAGGGAGGCAGCTCCGAGCCCTCCACCTCCGTGCCGCGCAAAAGGGAGCTTGGCCAGCTCACCGACGAGGAAGAAAGAGAACTAGACAACCCCCACCCCCAGAAGAAACAGGCCATCCATGTGATCTTTGGGGGGCCTGAGGGGGGACACGCCCGCAGAGAGGAAGAAATGGGCACGGAGCCTCTATGTAGGCGAGGTTGTGCGACCCCCACACGAGAAGAGGCCCCGGAGGGGGCCCATCACCTTCACCGACGACGACCTCCCAGACGGCCCCCTCCCTCACCGAGACGCCATGGTGATCAAGATGGAGATCAATGAGGTGGTCGTACACAGAGTATTGGTGGACACAGGCAGCTCGGTGAATGTGATGTACCACGACACATTCACCCAGTTGGGGTTATCAAGGAAGCAGCTAGGGCAAGTGAGGACCCCCTTATCTGGGTTCACGGGGGACTCCATCGAGACAGAAGGATCAATCAACCTCACGGTCGAGATAGGCGCCCCACCTCACACCAAGAGGTGGGAGGTAGAGTTCATGGTGGTCAAAATCAGCTGCGCCCACAATGTAATCATAGGCCGACCTGCGCTTGAGGACCTCAGGTGCGTGATCTCCATGGAACACCTGTGCCTCAAATTCCCCACGCCAACCGGGGTCGGGGTCGCCCGAGGAGACCAAAGAATCAGCCGAAGCTGCTACCTCCGGGCATGCAGACAGATAAGCAAACGGGATCTCCAAGTACACACCATAGCTGAAAAGGTGCTAAAGGAGGAAGAGGGACGCCCGCGAGCCGAGCCTATAGTGGAGACAGAAGATGTCATTCTTGACCTCAGCCACCCCGACCACGTGGTGAAGGTGGGAACCGGGCTCCCCGCTGAGCTCCGGTCCCGCATCATCAACGCCATCAGAACCTACAGGGAGGTGTTCGCGTGGGGACCCGAGGACATGCCGGGACTCAGCAGGGACGTCATCACCCATAGGCTCGCCGTCGACCCCACTATCAAGCCGGTGCAACAACGCAAGAGATACCTCTCCGCGGAAAGGAGGGAGTTCGTGAGAAAGGAGGTCAACACCCTCCTCGAGATCGGGCACATACGAGAGGTCCTATACCCCAGATGGCTAGCCAATGTAGTCCTCGCCCCAAAACCACCTACCTGGAGGATGTGCGTGGACTACACCGACCTCAACAAGGCCTGCCCCATGGACCCTTTCCCACTACCAAATATTGATCAGCTGGTAGACGAGACAGCAGGCTGCGCCCTCATGAGCTTCCTGGACGCCTTTCGGGGGTACCACTAGATCTTTATGCACGAAGACGACGAGGAGAAGACAGCCTTCACGACTCCCGAAGGAGTCTTCTGCTATTGAGTCATGGCCTTCGGGCTCAAGAACTCCGGGGCTACCTACACGCGGATGGTGGCCAAGGTCTTCAAACAGGTCCTAGGCCGCAACATGGAGGCCTACGTGGACGACATGATAGTCAAAAGTGCGAAGGCGGAGGACCACGTCGATGACCTCGTCGAGGTATTTTCCATTATGCAGCGTTTTGATTGAAGGTTGAATCCCAAGAAGTGCACTTTTGGGGTGCATGGGGGGAAGTTCTTGGGCTACATGGTCTCAAAGGGGGTATTGAGCCCAACCCCGACAAGGTCAGGGCCATCCTAGACATGGAGCCCCTAAGGCCTCTCCGGGAGGTCCAACGCCTAAACGGCAGGCTAGCGGCCCTCGGCCGGTTCCTCTCACGGTCGGCCGAGAGGTCCCTCCCCTTCTTTGCCGTCCTCAAGAAGAGTACTGGGTTCGAGTGGTCCCCCGACTGCCAGAAGGCCTTCGACGACCTCAAGGCCTACCTGATGTCGCTACCCCCGCTTGCCAAACCCGAGAGAGGGGAACCCTTATACCTATACTTGGGCATATCGCAGGCCGCGATCAGCTCCGTGCTGGTCCGGGATGATGCGGGCATACAACGCCCCGTCTACTATGCGAGTAGAGCCCTCCGAGGAGCCGAACTCAGGTACTCTCCCACAGAAAAGGCCATTTTTGCAGTGGACGTAACCGCGAAGAAACTACATCACTATTTTCAGGCTCATCCCGTCCATGTCTTGACAAATCAGCCCCTGGAGTCTGTGCTGAGGGCATCGGGACCGTCTAGCAGGTTAGTGAGGTGGTCTTTGCACTTAAGCCAGTACAACATCCAGTTCAAGCCGCGACCTGCTATCAAAGGGCAGGCACTTGCCGACTTCATAGTAGAATGCACCGCCCAGGAGGCCTCGGAGCAGGCCCGGAACGAGGAAGAAGAGTGGTGGACCCTATCCACAGACGGGTCCTCCAGTGCCAAAGGTTGCGGAGACGGGGTTGTCCTCATAATCCCCGAGGGCTTCAGGGCTTACTATGCGCTCCGTTTCCACTTCAAATTGTCGAACAACGAGGCCGAGTACGAGGCCCTTCTGGGGGGTCTTCGACTCGCACTAAGCATGAAGGCCGAGAAGCCAAGAGTGAGGTGTGACTCCAGGCTGGTGGTAGGCCAGGTTACGGGTGAGTTCGAGGCCAATGAAGACAGGATGAGAAGGTATCGAGACGTGGTATTACAACTCCTGGGACAGCTGATACACCACGAGGTCCTACAGGTGCCGAGGGAGCAGAATGCAGATGCGGACATGCTCTCCAAGCTCGGCCAGGGGGTCCTCGAGCATGTCTCCAGGATTGCCCGAGTGGAGGACCTAATGAAGTCTAGCCTGGAGGCCTACCCGGTCCTTCCCGTGCAAGCCCGACCTGCTCGTTGGTTAGACCACCTGAAAAGGAATACAAGAAGACGGGCAACCTGCCCTCAGACGAGGCGGATGCCAAGTGTGTACAGAGGAGGGCCCCAACCTACATGCTCGTTGGGGACATACTCTACAAGCGGTCTTACAATGGCACCTTGCTGCGCTGTTTGTATCCCGACGAAGCAAGGTCGGTCATGGAGGACATCCACGAGGGTACCTGCGCCGCCCACCAGGGACCCCACACCATGGCCCGGAGGGCGATCTTACAAGGTTACTTTTGGCCCAAGATGGGGAAAGAGTGCACGGATTATGCGAGGAATTGTCCAACCTATCAACAATGGCAGAACGGCCCGGGCCGACCGGCTACCAACTATACCCCGATCAGCTCGGTCATCCCTTTCTCCAGGTGGGGGGTCGACTTAGTCGGGGCCCTCCCCATGGGCTCCGGAAAGAGGAAGTACCTGATAGTGGCAGTGGACTACTTCACCAAATGGGTGGAGGCCGAACTCTTGGCCAGCATCACGAGTGCTAGGTGCAAGCAGTTCATATATAAGAATATATTGTGTCGCTTCGGAGTCCCGATACAGATCATCACAGACAACGGTCGCCAGTTCGAGAGCAAAGAGTTTAGTGAGTTTTGCGCCCAGTGGCACATAACGCACACCCGCGTGGCTGTCTCCTACCCCCAGGCCAACGGACAAGTCGAGAATGTCAACCGCACCATTGTAGATGGTCTACAAAAAAATCTCGAATCAGCGAAGGGCGCGTGGGTAGAGGAGTTGGACGTCGTCCTGTGGACCTACCGCACTACCCCGAGGAGGGCCACGTGGGAGACCCCATTCTCCTTATCCTACGGCTTCGAGGCTCGGGCCCCCGCTGAGGTGGCCATACCATCCTATCGAGCTCAGGTGTATGACCCCGACCAAAATGAGGACAACCACAGTATAGAGCTCCACTTCATTGACGAGAGGAGGGAAGCCGCGACTGTCCGTGCCGAAAATTACCAGCGCCAGGCCAAGACCTATCATGACAACGAGTCAGGCCTCGTTATTTCCAGGTGGGGGACTACGTCTTGAGGAGGCGCGAGGCAAGTCAGCCCCTCGAGGGAGGCAAATTCGCCAAGAAATGGGAAGGCCCGTACGTAGTCACAGCCGTGGTCCGTCCCGACAGCTACAAGCTCAAGACACCAAAGGGCAAGGCGATAGATAGAGTCTGGAACTCCGAGCACCTACTCAAGTATTTTCAATAACTCCTTTATCATGTAGGGCGGCCCGCCCCCCTTTTTTCCTGTTCGATCATATCAATAAATGCAATAAATACTTCGCCACGAATGTGCTCCGCTATCCGGGGAGGAGGTCCCCATCCGGCGTCTCCAACCATTCTAAAGGGGCGCGAGGTCCGACCCCGCGTACTAACCCCGACGGAAGAGTCCAACAGCCGAAGTCCGGTGACTTGAGGCCGACGGACGGCCCTAAGGGGTCACGAGGCCCGACCTCGCGTACTAACCCTGACGGAAGAGTCCAACAGCCCAAGTCCGGTGACTTGAGGCCGACGGACGGTCCTAAGGGGTTACGAGGCCCGACCTCGCGTACTAACCTCGACGGAAGAGTCCAACAGCCCAAGTCCGGTGACTTGAGGCCGACGGACGGCCCTAAGGGGTCACGAGGCCCGACCTCGCGTACTAACCCCGACGGAAGAGTCCAACAGCCCAAGTCCGGTGACTTGAGGCCGACGGACGGTCCTAAGGGGTCACTAGGCCCGACCTCGCGTACTAACCCCGACGGAAGAGTCCAACAGCCCAAGTCCGATGACTTGGGATTGACAGGCTACCCTCTGGGGGGCACGGGCCCCGGCCTCGTGCACCTCCTGTAGGAGGGGTGTTTTGAACGAGGGGGACTCTCAACGGAGTCCCCATAAAATAAAATAAAATAAAAAAAACAACAACAACAAAGGCGAAGACAATATATATATCCAAAGCATGCATATAAAATCCACAAAGTGATGGTCTCGGACCCAAAGAAAACAAGTTCGACATACATAGCAAAACTCAAAATAAAGAAGGACCTACACCCCGACTAAGGGGCACCCTCAGTGTGAGTAGCCTCCGACCGCTCCGCCCCTGGGGCCGCTGTGGGGTCCCCTGCTTGAGAAGATCCGGCGGCCATAGAAGTCTGCGCGGGGTCCGGGGGGGGCATCGACCTCAGTTCGTGCCTGCTCCTGGGAGTACGACCTAAGCTACTCGGCCTCGGGGTCCACGACCTTAGTTGGTAAGCCCCACGCCTCGGTAGTAAATCCCTCATCCCGCTGACGAAGAACCTCATAGACATCGCGCTGCGCGGTGTAATAACCCAGGTTATAAGAGAACACCCCCTCCTCTGCTAGCCTCGCCTGGCCGGGGCCCGTGGCAAGCCAAGTAGTCACCATGGTCTCCAAATGCTCATCAGCGTAGGCCTTCAAGTCACGGCGAAAGCCCTCGGACCTCTTGTAGTTGCGGACGGCATGGATGATCTCCTCCGAGTGCCTCTTCTTCAGAGCCTCGTAGTCTTGCGCCATCTTGCGACTTTCCTCTTGCTTAGCCTCCAATGCCTTCTTCAAATCATCCACCTGCTTGTTGGCCTCTTGTGCTTGCGCCCTCGCGAACTCGAGCTCCTCGAGTGCAAGAGAACTCCGGAGAAAAGCCTGCAAAAAGAGGGGGGGGGGGGGGGTAAGAAACACACAACAATATCACGGGCAAACACTTAGAAGATAAGGCGCAAGAATTACCGCAAGGGTATCACGGACAAGTGAATGCAACCCGCCCGCCTGGAAAGACTCCGTCGCCCCACGGCCGAGCATGCCTAAGATAGTGTCACGGAGATGGGCCGCCTCGCCGACATTGGCGGAAGGCCGGGCAGCCCTGGCTCGTGTGTCAGCGGGTGGCGCACAGGGAGCCCGGTTGGAGGTGGCCCCTGACGCGAGCCTCTGTCTTTTGGATGCAGGGCCTTGGGCGGCGGCGGCACGGCGTATCAACTCCCCACGAGAAACCATCGTGGTCGGACCCCCTGCGGTTAAGTCAAGATTATTACAATTAACGGATACCCAAACAAACACCCACAAAAAAAAGAGACAATAACATAATGAAGAGTGTGTATTTAAAGAAAGTAAAGGCGGGACAACCTCCTAGCTCGGCGTGGTGGGGGCCAACGTCGACCTCGGGCGGAACGACCTCAACACCTGACGGGATGGCCTCGACCTCGGACTCGGTGGCGGAGAAGACGGACTCGTAATCGTCCCCACCCCCCGCGGGCTCGGCCTCATCCGAGGGGACCTCGACACGCTCGGAGGACACCTCGGCCACGACCTCGGCCGAGGACTGCGAGGCGCCCCGAGGTGCGAAGGACCCACCCGTGAACCCCAAAGTCACCAATCTCTCCGCGGTCATCAGAGTCCCCACACTAATCTCGTCCTTATTGCCTATGAACCTCCGGGCACTAGCAACTAAGGACCGGTGGTAGGGGGGCGAGGGGCACTTAAGGAAGTAGGCACTCCACGCGGGGGCATTGAAAGGAAGCATGGGGCCGGTAGAAAGAAACACGAACTTTGTTATCCACTCTCTATTCTTAGGGTCCTTGAATATTTTCATACCGGAGTGGGTCGAGAAGGACACGAACCCCTTGCTCTTGATTCCCGAGGAGTGGCCGGCTTGGAAGATATGGTGGAAGAGGTCAAGTGTGGGCCTAACCCCGACGTCCTCACAATGGAGAAGGAAAGCTACTAGTATGGAATGTGAGTGGGGGACTAGTTGACTCGGGGCGACCTCATGGTAGTTCAGCACCTCAACTACGAAGGGGTGGAGGTGGACGTCGAAGAACCGACCCTCCGGGGGTTCGGTCACATTCTCGTGAGGTAATGGCGCACGGACCTCCACGTCCGGCCCCACGTGGGCCCTCACGAAGGCCACATCATCCTCGGTCACGTTTGGATAAGTAGAAACGGGGATAGTGGGGTCAAGCTTGGTACGAATTAACTTACGGTTTGAAGGAGCGACGGACGCCGGCACGGCTTGCAGAGGTTGGACCTCAACCGGGTGGGCGAGGCCGGCGCGGGCTTCGGCAGTCGATGGGGGGAGGCCGAAGAAGCTATCATCATCAAGGTCCATGGAGAGTGGATCGTCGCCGATGGAGTCAAGCAAGGCGTCGTGGTCGAAGGACATACAAAACGAAAAGGACGGCGAGGTGGTGCCGTGGCCTTGAGGTATAATCGAGGTGGTCGGGGAGGTGACGTCCTCCGGTTGCCGAGTGCGGTTGGGGCGGGCGTTGGTCGTTCGGGGGGCCGTGTGCGTGGGGGTGGCCGGCGAGATGAGAGTGGGGGGATGAGAGGATTGTGAGTGAGAGATGAAGAAAATGGGGAAAGGGAATGGTTTAAGTAAGGAGAAAATATTGGATAAGGATTTGGGGGGAGGATTTGAAGGGATTTGATTTTTTGAATTTGAAAAGGGGATAAGGAGAGAGAAAGTCAAGCATGGGAAAAAGGGAAAAATTGATGGATAAGACATGTGAGAAAACGGGTGGTTCATAGGCCATGATGTGGGGGGCTTCCAAGGCGGCGCTCATTGGGGACCTCCGTGGGGTGTCCTCAAGGTCCTGACCTCCGTGGGGTGTCCTCATGGTCTGTAGGTACGTGCTTCGCGAGTGGGTATCCTCGGGGCCTCGAGGAACGTGCTTCTGCGAGCCCGGGGTCAACCTTCGGCTAGAACTACTCTCTTTCGTTGACGACGACTCGCAACTCAGAGAATGGGGGACTCATGATGGATATATTAGGAGAATGGATGCGGGGCACAATCCGACCCGGGGCGGCAGCGTGATACGAGGGGCCTTGGGGACCCCAACGGGGTCCCCGGCGTGGACCCTTAGGTGGACCTCGGGCAGGGACTACTACGTGGACCTCGGGCGAGGACTACAGCGTGGACCTTGGACAAGGACTACTTCGGGAACCTCGGGCAGGGACTACTGCGAGGACCCCAGTTGGGGACCCCATCGGGGCCTCCCCGCGGGACTCGGTTAACTAAGATCCAACCATCCGACCTATTCTCTCGGGGGTCGGTTGGGAGAACTATTCAGTATAAAAGGGCGTATCATTGTCTTGTTAGGACATATACTTCCTATCATTATTACCATATTTACCTTGTAATTCTCCCGAAAGCATTATCAATACAAAGGTGTCCCCGCGACACACATTCAACGTCTTTCCCAATCCCTTATCTATCGGGTTTAGTAATTCGGGTCTACCCCGGGTTAATTAAATCCATCATTTATCTCAACCCATCATAATTACCCTTTAAAACAAGAATTATAGGTCTTTTAAGATGATTCAACCAAGAATTTAAGTAATATATATAAATGCTCATTGTTAGTAAGCCACAGAGATAATGTTGTCTGCATGCTGCTTCAAATTGGATAACATAGTCACAAGTTTCGCATAATATTCTTGAAAGAAATTAATCTGAAATGCAAAGAATATATTCAAACTGCATTTGTTAATGAACAATTTATCCACATAAATATCAACAGGGTGAGTTCAACATATAATAGCATTAACATTTAAAGTTGTCCAACTTCACCATTTTTCCTTCACGTGAGGAAATTCATAACTCATATATACAAATAATTTAAACACATGAATCAAATATTTAAAATCATGTGACAACAAAGTACATGCATATCATGCAAGACACCTGCAACCAGAGTTAAAGAACAGAGCACAAGGAAACACACAAATTCAGCATAAAGCTTGTAAGATCTACTTCACCCCGTAAAATATTTTGCACATAGCATGTAACATATAGGAGAAGATAGCTAGCTTCTAGAATGACCCCTTAAACATTTTTATTTTCATCAACAAACCAATAATCTTTAACTTTAACCATTTATAATATATATTGAGGAAATCACACATCCAAATACAAAAATATCCAGAACAACTTCTAACAAAACGACTAAGGCATTGCCTATCCATAATCCAAAATCATTCAACCATTATTCTTTCCTCAAGATTCCCATATAACCTTTATTAACATTTTCATACACCCATAACCTCAAAATATTTCATAGCATCCTCATTACTCAATTTCTTTAAATCATAATCATAATATAATCACCAAAATAACTTCCAATAATAACCAAATAGAGTTTCCAAACTCTCAAAATAATTACCAAAGAGGGAATTTCAATCTCTCAACATAACCTCAAAATAGTATTACCAAAGAGAGAATTCCAATCTCTCAATTTATCTCTTTCCAAGAGAACATCCTCCAATAATACATTTAAATTTCTCAAAATCAATCACACTTGATATATATAAATTGCCAAGAAGAAATGGGTACCAAATGGAGGATTTTCAAATTCTCAAAAAATAGATTTTCATAAACAGGGAGTTTTCACGGCTCCCTAGTGAGTCAGCTTTTACATCACTACTCACTCCTCAAAACAACAGGGAAGTTAATATAAAACCCCCTAGTGAGTCAGTATATCTCAACTGCTCACTCCACAAAACAGAGAGTTTTTAGGCTGCCTAGTGAGTCGGTATATTCCAACCGCTCACTTTACAAAAACACCAGATGGCACCACTTTCCATTGACAAAATATATATATATCTAAAACCTCAAAAGTTCACCACTTAAAGCAAAATCTTTCCACCCAAATAATACTTTCAACTTTACACCTGAATCTATAACCTTTGTACCAATATTTCCAAAAATGTATTTCCAAACATCCTATTAACCTCATAGATATAACACAGATTAGCGTATTCCACACCTAATTATTATGTACACAACTCTCCATATTTATAAGAATGATAACAGTAATGATATTTCACAAGCAAGCAACTTCTCAATATCTCAAATAAGAAACTAACAAAAATTTTCAGAAACTATGACCTGAATTGCAGAATTTACTGAGAAAAATCGGTAACGTATTTTCATATGAAATTTTCCAGATAAGTAGTAAAAAGATTCTAGATTACACACAAAAAGTTTCAAGCCAATCCAAGGCCTAGAAGTATTTTTCCCGAAATATTTCCCAACACAGCGCCAGACTGTAATTTAACTGGCAGAACACTGCCTCAACTTTACGAAATTATTCTGGAAAAACGGAGACATATTTTTAACCAAAACTTTTTACAAAAATCAAATATAACAAGTCTAGGTTCTCCAGAAAAATATTCAAAGCAAAAATATGTTTAGGAAGTATTTTTCACAAAATTTTCTTTCTAGCTGCGCCAGTCGGAATTTTTCAGGCAATAATCAGATTGAGTAAAATTTTTCCCTTTTTAATCACCACAAAATCACCATATTACATATGTAGGGATTTTAAAACATCTAAACTCATATATCTACCCACATAATATAATCAAATAACTACAACACTAATATCATCAAAATTTCAAAATCACGAATCACATAAACAATTAGTAAAATTAATTTTTGATTTGGGGTAAAAGGATTTTAGTGAACATAAATCTTACCTGAAATCCGAAATCAACAAAACCCTTGAATTCCTACGATGAACAGACGATGACAGATGAAGATGACCAGGCCAATCGATAATTGAATCGTTGACAAATAGGATTAAGTTTATTTTTCCTTGTACGACACCACTAAAGAAAGGAATCGTTGGCTGATGATGATGATGAAAAAGGGTTTAATGAATCAGCTACTGATGAGGATGGGAACAATTAGACTACTACTTAAATACTTAACTAATAACTTGTATTATAAATAATAATTCTAGTTGTAGAGAACTAAAATACTTAAAAGCTTAATATAATATTAATATACATATTAGCCTACTAGTACTTAACATATATACATACGTAACACATATATAAATAAATAATTATTAGCCATAATACACCGTTTAGAAATAAAAGAGTAGCAGTAGTAGACTAGTTTAAATAGTTTTGGGTCACATAAAATAATATAATTACAGACCGTATAGTAAAAATGTTTTATTTAACATAATATCTATTTTATAAAATTTTATTTAGAATAATAATATTTATAACAAAATAGTTAAATAACCCGGGTATTACAATCTACCTTCCTTAAAGATGCTTCGTCCCTGAAGCATAACCACATGAAAATATCGGGTATTACGTGAATGTGCATACTCAAATGAATTAAAGGATGAAATTTAGAGATGCATGGGTGCAATGATGATATTCATTAAAAGAATAACCACACAGTCACACACATTAGTGTTAAAGCATTATGATACTTAACTTAATTATTTCTGCTCAATTTCCGTCTTCTCCATCTACGTAAATATTTGGCAGAATATATATTCATGCAACAGGAACCGATTCGGCGTCAGCAGTAGCATTTCATCATATTTTCTCCAAGCAATTTCTCTTCAGAAATTCTGGTTGGCAACTTTAATTCTCCAGGTGGACAGCACCTCTTTAATTCTGGCAGATGTGGCACTTGGGCATCGATGAGGACGAGCCAGAGTACGGAACTTGCTGGTGCTTCGAAGGGCTGCGTGAACCTTCTCGTTGCAGGACCAGCAGAGCGCCGCTTGGTCAGCGCAGTAGATCACGTTTGCCTCCGCTCAACGCTGTCCGCTTATCCTTGAATCCTAGGCATGAACTTAAAAACAAACACCATCGTGTACCATATATAGTCCCTTCAAAAACCTCACAATGCTCCAACTCGGTTTCCCTCTTCGGCGTTAATCCGACGAAGTCCCCAAAATTGGCAATGACCGGCGGTAGATGCTGGGGTCATCGCTGAGGCGTTGGTGGTGCACTATATATATATAGGCTTTGGTTCCATGAGGTCTCTAGTAAAAATGAGTTCATGAGGCCTAATTATGGCCATTAATTAATTACAAATAGATGGTTGAGATTTAAAGAGATAAATAACTAAATTAAGGATATGTTTTAAACATAAGGACAAGAGTGTAATTGTAATTAGGTGGTTAATTTTGGTAAGAATAAGATTGGAATATTTAGCCTAATATTAGGGAGAATTTGAATGGTAATTAGTAGTATGTATTATTGAATTTGGATAATCTGGATGCGTGTTTTTGTTTAGGTGTGTTTGAAATGGTGTTTATGGTTTTTTGGGAAACGCGTGTGCATGTTTTAGTTTGGGTGTATGCGAATTGGAGGGGGCGTCTTTTGGGAAAGGCGTATGCAACTTTCTATTTTGGTGTGTGCGAATTGGTATGTGGAATTTTTGGGTCAGGCGTGTGCATATGTTAGAATGGGTGTGTGCGACATGGTGCTAGCGTCTTTTGGGAAAGGCGTATGCATGCAATTGCATGGGTGTGGGCGTATGCATGCATATTACACCAAGATAGACACGAGAAGCAGAAGCACAACTACAATATGAGACGGCCAAAGAGAGACAGGAAGTGATGAATAAGGACACACACAACAACACCGCGGAAGGAAACGTAATAAACTCGTTGTACAGATGCTTGGGTATCGCTAGAGGTCATTCTGGAAAACTGGAACAGATCAGTCATGCACTTCAAGAATTAGAAGCAACGCTGAGCTTGGAAGAAGAAGACGGTGCAGCAGATAACGGGAAACGTGCAGTTATGGAACCATATTGTGGCGTATCAGCACCAAAGACGATCGAAGTGCACCCACCTACAGTGGCTAAAAACAAAGGCTCGGGGAAGCGAATGAAGTCAGCAAAGGAGGTAGCAATTATGGAACAAGTTAAAAAGAAGCGTACTTGCAAAACTTGTGGATTGGCGGTTGGCCATAATAGCCGAAGCTGTCCACAAAAGTAAAGATCGTGACGTTTTCATAATATTGCACACACCATTAGTGGAATAGGTAACAACATACACGATATCAGTGGTTTGTGCGTTTGTGAACCGTGGTGTGAACAACATACACAATATCAGTTAATAACTATGTACTGTTCATTTTTTAATATGAATTTGATTACCATAACGAACAGAGAATTTTGAATAAACCAAAGTGAAAGACCTAGCTAATAGGAGCACGCCTTTAATTGTGTGCGCCTATGTGTTAGAGCTAGTGCGTCACAACCGGTGTGCATTGCTGAATGCGGGTGTGTGCAAGTTACGTACGGAACTAGGTTTGGTGTTAATTGAGGTATAAATATGTATTCACACACTGAACACATTCACGTATAAGTGAGAGCATTATGAGTTGGCAGGCGTGTGCGCGTAAAATAATGTATGCGGAGCAACATTAAGTAACAGAATGTTATGCATAGTGAAAAGAAGTTGTGTGCAACTAAGTTAGGGACGAAGTGAAGTTATAAACATGCAATGAAACAATTTACTAATCCATAATGAATACTGAAACTAAAAACCTGCACTTATCAAAAAAGGGAAAAAGGCCGGGGCAAAAATATACAAAAGCAATTGACTAAAATACTAGAAGACAATCGTGTGTGCGTGGAAGTGAGTAGGTGTGTGCAACCTGAGTGGAAATTAGATGAAGTATAAAAATGGTGTTGAACAAATTATTCATTCAGTATAAATCAAATTAGCGCAAGGTGCATAAATACTCAAAGAAAAACAGAACCCAAAACAAAGAAGAAAATAATGTAACTTGAGAAATAAACATAAAGCAATAAGCCTTATTTAAGGGTAGATTAAACTAAAAAATACAATAAAGACATCTTGGAGATCAACAAGCAGCCCCGACACTTTTGACATTCGATTCTTGATGAGTGTTTTTATGAAACATCAGAATTTCCGCAGCATATCGCACACGCAATGCTAGCAAAGCCCGTGCATCCCCCCTATTTAGTCCGCAAACCCAAGAAGCAAGCGATTGTCCTACGTACGTCTCCATGTGACGCATCGCAAACACCCCACAATCCACTTTATTTTTGGTGTCAGGCCATGGCATGCGAAGTCTCCTAGGGACTAACTGTAACACCTTCACGTATAATTCTGGAGCGCCGACATCATCATAAAAGACGGAGAGCAAATCTTTCTGCATGAATTGTAAAATCACAGTACATGGACAATGTAAACTTAATATTGAAAAGAAAATTCTAAACCGAAAGCGTTATAAACACGAGAAACACAGTGGTATTTTAAGTTTTAAGAAATAAGACTTCTAGGACTCCCCAAAACGAATTGAACAATCCCCTGAAGTTCAGTTTCTGATTTATTAAGAACGCAATATACCATCAAATACACATTTTTAAAACCATAATGGACCAAACCGCAATTTCTTTCCCACCCCACCCCCACGCCCCCCACCAAACCTGCCACCGCACCACCATGAACCAAATCCCCGCTCCAGCAAACACACGAACAACTTGCAAACCCCTCGGCAATAACCCAGCCGGAGTAAACCGCATAAAAAAAAAAAGGAAAAACCCAATAAACCACAAACCCAACTGTAATTTTGCATTTCCTCAATTTAAGGATATTAATAGGATTAAATGACTGATGGATTAGACTGACAGATTCAACGATGATGTCAGTCAGTTAGATAGATCGCTGATTTGTTTACAGAAAGAGTAAACCAAAGCAGACAGCAAAAAAAACAACACACAAGATGTTTACCCAGTTCGATACAGTGTGTATCTACATCTGGGGGATGATCACAGAGGCGTCCAAACCACTAACTCATAATCCAATGTACAAAGGTAGAGAAACAATAATCTCACCCAAGTGCCCCACACAAGGTACGTACCCAGTCTACACATGTTTAGTGGATTGTTGAAGTTGGAGAGCCATGCATACAGAAGTCCAATGAAATCCCTTCACTTGGAGATCTAACTCTGATGCAGTCCACTTCAGTGACGCAGTCCAATGCTGTTCCCACAACTGTGTGATCTTAGCGTCCTTTCGTTTGAGCAACGATATCTCTTCTCAAGTTCTTCATCATAATCACCAAGAACAAATTGTCTTGAGAAGAGGCATGATAATCAAAGATATGATCTTAGTATAGTTAGGAGTGTTTCTTTCTTCTTAAAAGCGTAACCCTAATTCATGATCGAATGAGAGTACTTACACTTCCATAGCAAGAACACTCTCCAAAAATATCTCTGATTGTAGATGGTAGGACGATATGTGAAGGATGTAATCTTAAAGATCCGGTCCATACCTTTCCAAGACAGATCCGCTGATATTCTTTCCAAAGCTAACTTCTGATACCGCGTTTAGAGAAAAAGGAAACATCTTCCTAAAACAGATCTTCAGTGTCAGTACGCCTGTTGCTATATCTGATCAATCAGTCTTCTGTAAAACAAACCGACACCAAGCTAACCCTATCTTAGTTTGCCATAATAATATTGCCAATTATATGTTGGGGGGTTTTTAGAGCAATTAAAACACTAACAAACTCCCCCTTTGGCTATTATTTGGTAAAACAACTCGACTAAGATAAAAACACAACCTAGATAGGACGAAGATAAAGACAGCACACAAATTATGCTAAAACAGAACAACATTCTTCATACGGATGGTGCCATCACAATCAGACGCCCAGACAGGGCCAGAAGGTACAAAGTCCTACAAAACACTCCCCCTGAGTTCCACACTCCCCCTTTTTGCCAAAAAATAGTCAAAGAGCAGTCAAGCATTGGAGGGGCCCTCACTGTCGGACATAGCAGCATCAGCATCAGCAGATTCAGTCAAGCTCAAGCGGAGAAGAACGGTAGCCAATTCAGTACGGGCCGCAGTCAGCTGCTTCGCAATGATTCCATGAACAGTCTCAAGTTCAGATACCCGGGCCTTCAAGCGAAGAGAGAGTTGAACATCCTTCGTATGTGGTGAATCATCAACCACATTGTCAGCATCAGAAGAGGGATGAGCATTCACCGGCGTAACATCTCGGATGTGATTTCCAGTCAGAAGGCGAGGATCAACAGTATACAGAAGAGTCGGACTGATAACCTCACTAGGCATTGGCACAAGGCCCTGCGATGTCAGAACCCCAAATATCAGATTAGGAAAAGGTAACCTTACCTTCTGCTCTCGCGGATGAATCAACGTGAGGATATGATAAAAGATCCATGTCCCCAGATCAATAGACATTTTAGTTCCAATCCGAAACAGGAGAGCTGCCAATTGCTTGCCAACCGTATGAAAGTGAGCAGATGGTAGCCAGTTGTGAAGAGCAATACGGTGCAGAATGACATATTTGGAGGTGAGTCGCGAGCTAGGCAGTATCAGTTTCACCCGTAGGCCATGATGGAGTTTGTCCACCTGTGAGGGTCTTTGCCACCAAATCCCAGTCCGTGATCTCTTCTTCCTCAACACCCTTCAGACCATAATATTCATTTATCGCATCTGGACCGAAGACATACCATTTTCTCCGGATGAAGATTTGCATGCACCGCGTCCCGGTCAAATTGTCAGTCTCCTCATTAAGATTACAATAGAACTCGTAAGTCAGTAGCTTCGAATAAGGACATATGGAGGTGACAGTCTTCAAGAGGCCCACATCACTTAGCAAGGGCAAGATGTCGCAAGAAGAGTTCAACTGGTTTTCATCAACGGACCTCTGAACTATAAGATCTCGCTGGATCATCGTGGACCATTTTCCTTGAGCAGAAGAGGAGACAAACTGAGGTTTATAGATGGTTGTGTCAGGATTCTTTGTAGCAGTTTGAACCTCAGGTGTGATACTTCGTCTTCATGAGCGAGTAGTTGGTTTTCTCTTCCGGGTAGAGGTAGTAGGAACCACAGCAGGAACCTTATTCTTGACGGATGACCGCATAGTTTTGAACACTTGTTGTACGGGAGGATCAGATTCAGTTTTTACTGATTCAGCAGACTTTCTTCTCTTCTCAGGTTGAGCCACATCAAGATTGTCATCACCTGATTCAACAACAAGTCTTACAGGGACTCTCTTGCGTTTGGATTTTCTCGTTTCCTTGGATGGAGAATGCTCAGAAGGGCTTGGTGATACTGAGTGGCTTGTGTCTGATACTGGGGCAGATGAGCTTCCCAGAAGATTGGTAACCTCTTGAAGGTGGTTGAATCTGGATGAGATGTAGCTTCAACAGTAGGGGGTCTAGACAACTGGGCTTGTGAGCCATACGACACTTCAACAAGAATCTTCTCGTCTTCACTAGAGGACCCAGTAGGATGAATAACTTGATACGGTTCTGGAATAGAGGCAGAGGGTAAACCTGCAAAATGCCGGACGTGTTCAAGGCTCTCAGCCAAAGATGAAGATGTATAGACAGGCACCCCATCTATTTGATCAGATGCATGAGGGCTTGAATTACTGGCAGCCTCAATTTTAGTGGGCAAATTGGAAGGATTACCAGATGGGCAGATCTCAATTGGGGACACAGCAATTTCAGTAGAAGGCAGAGCAGATTTCACAGTATCAGCAGAATACACAAACAAACTTAGATTGTTGACCAACTCAGAGGGTTTATTTTTCTCATCAGACACATCATCAACAACATCTTTTGAAGGTTTAGACTTTTCAGAGAGGATACAAGGAGGATCATCAGTCATAGAAGTTTTCTCAAAAATTAACGCATTCGCGTTATCAGATTGAACAATAGGCATAGCAGACTTAATCGCATCAGAAATTAAATCATCAGGCTTGTCAGGGGAGATTTCAATAGGAGATTCAGAAGTATTGGATCCGTTACGAAGAATCTCAAGCCGGTGTTTGGTTTCGTCCTGGGCAGTTTGTAGGTAGAGGGGTTGAGCTGCTGCTCGACGACGTGAGACTTCGTCTGATTCAAGAGCCCTTTGAGCAAAATATTGAAGGAATGCCCCAGCACGATTACCATCTGCAGGCTCTAGAATAGATGCAGGGCTAACCTCATCACTCGCTTCTGAGGCCAGCATCAAAAGCTCACTGGTGTCATCCTCGGACTAGTCTGCATAGAACTCCGGATAATCTGAAAGCACAGTGACCATGATTTCATCGCGTAGAACAGAGTCAAGCTTCAACTTCTTCATAGCTAACTGGAGCAGTGTTTTGACATGCTTAGTGGCTGTTTCTGGTGAATGGATCTTCCTCCCAAGCTTGATAATGATTTTTCTTACGGCGTCCGCCATTGTTGTGCGATTTGGGTATGTGAGAAGGTAAACCCTAGGTAGAGGATCAGAGAGAAAATAATCAGAGAGCAAGGATATTTTGAACTCTTCTTCCTTCACACTTGACTCAAAAATCATATATAATCCCAAGGGTGAATAACCCTATTCAATGCGGCTTGTCAGAATGCATGCAGAGCTGATGTGATTGACGCAACGGTATACCTCCTTTTTAGGGATGAAACGGAAGAGTTGGAGATTTGAATTTTGAAAAGGCGAATTAATTTATGGTAACTGAGGTTAAGATATTATCTTAACAAAAACAGGAGGGAGATTTAAAAGGAAGTCAAAGGCTAAAATTTGACCCGTAAATGTGACACCATATACTCTCCTTCTGTATATCTTACTGCCTTATTAGTCAATCCTGCAGATTCCTAGAGCAGATCTGAGAATCTCAAACCGATTTGCATCCATGGGCTTAGTCAGAATGTCAGCCAATTGCTTATCTGTTTGAATGTGTTCCAACTCTATCTCCTTGGATTCTACCAAGTCTCTGATGTAGTGATACCTTATATCAATATGCTTCGTTCTGGAATGTTGAACTGGATTCTTTGAGATATTGATTGCACTGATATTATCACAGTAGAGTGTCATAATTCTTTGAGTAAGACCATAGTCTAGAAGCATTTGTTTCATCCACACCAACTGAGTACAACAACCTCCGGCGACTATATATTCTGCCTCTGCAGTACTTAAGGAAATCGAATTCTGTTTCTTGCTCAGCCACGATACCAAGTTCTTTCCAACGAAGAAGCATCCACCCGAAGTACTTTTTCTGTCATCAATATTTCCTGCCCAATCAGCATCACAGTATGCAATGAGACTAAGTTCACTGTCCTTGGAGTACCATAGCTCATATTGAATTGTTCCTTTTATATATTTCAAAATCCGTTTAGCAGCTATCAGGTGTGGCTCTTTTGGATCAGATTGATATCTTGCACATATTCCAACACTGAACATTATATCTGGTCGACTAGCGGTTAAGTAAAGCAGACTTCCTATCAGACTTCGATAAATTGTGTTATCAACTGATGCACCAGTGTCATCTTTAGACACTTTTGTAGAGGTAGAAATAGGTGTCCTGGATGGTTTACACGATTCCAGATCAAACTTCTTGATCAAATTCTTAGCATACTTTTCCTGTGAGATAAAGTACCCTTCAGGACTTTGTTTAACTTGCAGCCCTAGAAAAGTATGTCAGTTGGCCAACCATGGACATTCCAAATTCTTCCTTCATGACCTTCACTAAATCATTAGTGTACTTTTATAAAGTAGAACCAAAGAAAATGTCATCCACATAAATCTGAGCAATGGTAACATGACTTCCAGTGGTTTTTACGAACAGGGTTTTGTCAACACTTCCTCGTTTATACCCATGGTGTAGCAAATACTGTGTCAGTCGTTCGTACCATGCCCTTGGAACTTGTTTGAGTCCATAGAGGGCTTTTCTGAGCTTGTAGACATGAGATAGATGATCTGGATTTTCAAACCCTTTCGGTTGAGCCACATAAATATCTTCATGCAGGTACCCATTCAAAAACGCTATCTTAACATCCATCTGAAACAGTGTGAATCCCAGAATACATGCGACTGCCAACAAAATTCCGATCGACTCTAGTCTTGCCACAGGAGCAAACGTTTCATCATAGTCAATTCCCTCTATCTGAGGGTATCCTTGAGCAACCAACCGAGCTTTGTTCATTGCAATATTTCAAGGTTCATCAGTTTTATTTTTGAAGATCCACTTTGTTCCAATTATGTTAACACGATCAGGTCTTGGTACTAGATCCAAACATGATTCCGGTCAAATTGGTGTAGCTCCTCTTGCATAGACTTGATCCACAGATCATCCTGTAAAGCTTCTTTTACACTTTTTGGTTCTATTTTTGAGGTATAGCAGGCTGATCCGGATATTTCAATCAGATTGTTTCTCATCCGGCTCCTGGTATTCATCCCATCTATTGGATCGCCAATAATGTTGTCTGATGGATGATTTTTCTGAGTTCTGGTGGGCTTGTTCTTACCCACACCATCAGCGAGAGGGATCTCCTATTCAGAACTTTCTTTATCTTCATCTGATGAATCTTGTGTTTTGGGCAGTCTGGTGTCCTCAGCTGTGTTTAACTCACTTAGAGGAGGTTCTGTCTCTAGATCAGTTACTGATGTTTCTACAGATTCTTCAGGATTGTCATCTATAACAACATTTACTGATTCCATTACAGATTGATTTCTTTTGTTGTAGACTCGATAAGCTCGACTGTTTGGAGAGTACCCCAGAAAGACGCTCTCATCACTCTTAGGTTCAAACTTCCCTCTTTCTTCCCTATCGATCAACACATAACACTTTGTTCCAAACACATGAAAATACTTCAAGTTTGCCCTCTTCCACTTCCAGATCTCATATGGTGTTTTGGACGTACCTGGTCTGAGATAGACTCTATTTACAGTATGACATGCTGTGTGTACTGCTTCAGCCCAGAAACGCTGTGGCAGATGTGATGCATGTAGCATAACTCTAGCCATTTCCTGCAAGGTTCGGTTCTTTCTTTCCACCACACCATTCTGTTGAGCTGTTCTGGGAGCTGAGAATTCATGGGCTATACCATTCTCGGAGCAGAAATCTGAATATAAAGAGTTTTTAAACTCTTTTCCATGATCACTTCTCAGTCTTTGAATTTTTATTATAGGCTCGTTCTTTTCTTTTTGAACCCTTATGTACAAGGTTCTAAAGGCATTGAAGGCTTCAGATTTTTCTCTTAGAAAATATACCCAGCTGAACCGAGAGAAGTCATCTACACACACAAATATGTATTTCTTTCCGCCAATGCTTTCAGTCTGTGTTGGTCCCATGAGGGAAGCAACGGGATGATCTTGGCAACAACTGGTGAAAGTTAATAAAAATCTGAAATGTCAAGTGTCTTATGGCTGTTCAACCTAGTAGTGGATCAGTTACATATGGAGACGGACAAAAAGAAAAAATTGTTGGAAAAGGTACCCTAAATGTACCAGGTCTACCTCATCTAGCCGAAGTTTTATTAGTCAGTGGTCTGAAAGCAAATCTTATTAGCATCAGTCAGTTGTGTGATCAAAACTGGAATGTGTGCTTCAATCGTAACTGTTGCAGAGTCAGTGACAAAGCAGATCAACTGGTAATAGAAGGAACACGATCCTCTGACAACTGTTATGTTCTGACTAACGAAAATGCTTGTCGCCTATCTAAATCAGATGAATCAAAACTATGGCATAGACGACTAGGTCACATAAACTTCAGAGATACGGATAAAATGATCACAAAACGTCATAAACTTCAGAGATATGTATATATATATATATATATATATATATATATATATATATATATATATATATATATATATATAGGGGACTAGAAAGAATTTAAAACCCTCTTTCCCCTCATAACACTAAATACGCGATTTGCCCAGGGAGCTTAGTAGAAGGAATTCCCCACCATCAATTCTAGGGAAACCAATTGGAGGAGAATCTTGGTAAAGAACCTTAATAGCCAAGGGAGGATTGTTAAGGCTAAGAGGTAACCCATGTCTTACAAAACCCATTTTCCTTGCTAAATATTGATTATTGGCTCCTTTGATAATTGTATGTGTGATTCTATGATTGAGTATTGATAGAGCTTTGCCTATGGTTTATGTTGTGTTTATTTGATGATCTTGATAATCTTGATGTTGTGATGGATTATATGTGTGATCTTGCGTCTGAGCATGTCTAGAGCGTGTCGTTAGGGTTTATTCGATGTAGTCTTGGTGTTCTTGTGATTCTTGATGTGTTAGGAGCATGTATTTAGGATTCGTTTGCGTTGATTTCTTGGCTTAATTCTTGTGGTTCGAATCCATATTGTTGTTGTTGCGTATTGGGATGTATTCGGACTTGGTTTTGGGTGTAATTGAGGAATTCACGAGTTAGGAAAAATACCAAGTTACCATTGTACCAGTGGGGGGTCGGTGGGGGGACGGAACCCTACCTGACCACCCACCAGTACTGCTCTCTGTACCAGCGGGTTGCCGGCGGGCGGCCGACTGATGGAACGGGGCGGTGTATTGTGACGTTTTACACAGTTTGTTGTTTCCTCGTGTCCCGTTGTGCCCCGTTTGATGTTTATGAGTTTCATTTGATATTTCGGGTACCATTTTAGGAGTTATGAGTCATGGTTATTGCATGTCGGTTAAGTTAGTATCTCGTTGACCTAGGATGAGATTTGTATGATCCCATGGGTGTTTCGTGGTAGTCTCGTTATCTTGGGAAGTATAGTTTAGGCTCTATCTTGTGGGTTGCATGTTTATGTTGATGTCATCTGTTGATGTGATCGTTGTGCCTTCCCTTTGATTATCCGTTGCTACGAGTTGATGTGTAATGATTGTTGTTGTTATGGAGCGGTGGCCACTGTTGTTATTGTGCGTGTGATTGATTGATTGTACCTATTGAGAAAGGGATGTGATTTGTGGAAAAGAATTGTTGGAGTTTGGCATAACGAGTGCCTGGTTATTGTGCTAAAGGCACAGACCATTCGGTTATCGTGCTGAAGGCACGGACCAACCTTGATTAGTTTTCTAAAGGCATAGATCAAGTTATAAGCACTGCGGTGCCATGTCAGAGCTATATGTGCTGACCCCTTGGTAGTGGTGCTAGAGGCACGGATCATGTGAATGGCACTGCGGTGCTATCAGATCGGTGGCATGTTGGAGATATGTTGGAAGGGAGCCATGAAGTGCTCCGGAGGGATAAGGGGGTGGCGTTATAAGGGTGGCCTGTGGTGGGCGATGGCTTAGATATAAAATACCACGAGGGAAAGGCCAACGTGGTGGACGATGCGCCCAGCAGAAAGACGAACCACTCCTTTAACACCACCTGGGTATTGGCATATGAGTTATGTAGGGATTTACAGAGGATGGGTTTGGAGGTGGTGGTACAAGGCCAAGTGTAGGCCGAAATCTAACTGTTTAGCATAAAGGTCACGCCCAAGCTATTTGAGAAAATCAAGAATGGCCAGCAGAAGGACATCGAGCTAATGAAATTAAGGCTCGGCGCAACCGAAGAAATGAGGAAGTGGCAAGCTTTGTGAGGAAGTGCCTGAACTGCTAAAAGGTTAAAGCTGAAAGATGTAAACCCAAGGGACTCGTGCAACCACTGGAATTACCCCAAGGGAAATGAGACTCCATTTCCATGGACTTTGTAGGAGGTCTGCCCGTAACCCGGACGGGGAAGGACAAAATATGGGTAATTATAGACCGATTGATCAAAGCCGCAAGACTCATTGCCATGAAGGAGACCTGGACAATGAAGCGGTTAGCCATGGCTTATATCACTCAGCTGGTGAAGTACCACGAGGTCCCACGAGATATTGTCTCAGACAGGGATTCCAGGTTCCTATCCCAGTTTTAGAAATCGCTACAAATAGCTTTAGGAACAAGATTAAAACTAAGCACCGCTTTCCATCCCACGATCGACGGACAGACTAAAAGGACAATCCAAACCCTAGAAGACATGTTGAGAGCTTGCATGATCGACTTCTAGGGATCATGGAAAGAACACTTGGACTTGATCGAATACTCCTAAAATAATAGCTATCACGCGAGTATCCGTATGGCTCCCTACGAGGCCGTGTATGGTCAGAAGTGCAGGACCCCATTATGTTGGGAAGAAATGGTTAACCCAGTGGTTTTAGGACCACAATATACCTACAAGATACCATCGCGAAAAAGTCAAGTACATACAAGAGAAGATGAAGGTCGCGCAAGACCGCCAAAAGTCCTACGCCGACTTAGGGAGAAAGCCGACCGAATTCCAAATAGGAGAGAAGGTGGGGTTGAAGATCTCACCCACACCAAGGGTAATGAGGTTTGGGAAGAAAGGAAAACAAAGCCCCAGATTTATTGGCCCCTACGAAATCTTAGAAAGAATCGGGAACCTGGTATACCGCCTCGCATTGCCGGCTGAACTGGATCGAGTACACAACGTGTTCCACGTGTCACAACTAAAGAAATACGTGCACGACGCGAGCCATGTCCTCCAACCCTAAGTAGTATGCGTGGATGAAGCCTTATCCTATGAAGAAAGACCTGGAAGAATACTAGATACGAAAACAAGAGAAACTCGCAAGAAGGCCGTAAAGATGGTCAAGTCCTTTGGTCTAACCACGATACCGAGGAAGCAACTTGGGAAATTGAAAGTGCAATGAGGGAGCGTTACCCCAACCTGTTCGCTCAAGGTACCTTAGCTTAGACCTTAGGATATGTAGCTTACAACAAGTCCTGTTACGTCTAAGCTTCGGGGACGAAGCTTCTTGTAAGGGGGGGGGGGGGGGGGAGGGGGTAACACCCCGAGTTACGGCCTTCGAGCCTGGATTAATTAATTGAATTAATCCCGCTATCAATATTAAAAAGGATTTAATCTAATTAAGATTTCCTTAATTAATTAATGTGGTCCATAATAGATCGTGGACCCTTGCCTAAAACCCGTTAGGAATAATGAAAGCGGGTCTTGCCATTCAGATTCCAAATAGGATATCTAAATATATATATATATATATATATATATATATATATATATATATATATATATATATATATATATATATATATATATATATATATATATATATAATATATATATATATATATAGGGAACTAGAAAGCATTTAGAACCCTCTTTCCCCACATAACACTAAATACACGATTTGCCCAGGGAGCTTTGCAGAAGGAATTCCCCACCATCAAGCCTAGGGAAACCAATCGGAGGAGAATCTTGGTAAAGAACCTTAATAGCCAAGGGAGGATGGATTATGGCTAAGAGGTAACCCATGTCTTACAAAACCTATTTTCCTTGCTAAATCTTGATTATTGGCTCCTTTGATAATTGTACGTGTGATTCTATGATTGAGTCTTGATAGAGCTTTGCCTAGGTTTATGTTGTGTTTATTTGATGATCTTGATGTTGTGATGGATTATATGTGTGATCTTGCGTTCATATCTAGAGCATGTCGTTAGGGTTTATTCGATGGAGTCTTGGTGTTCTTGCATGATTATGAATTGGTTCTTGAATCTTGATATTTTAGGAGTATGTATTTAGGATTCGTTTGCGTTGATTTCTTGGCTTAATTCTTGTGGTTCGAGTCCATATTATTGTTGTTACATATTAGCATGTATTCAGACTTGTTTTGGGTGTAATTGAGGAATTCTCGAGTAGGGAAAAATACCAAGTTACCATTGTACCAGTGGGGGGACGAACCCCCACCTGAACACCCGCCAGTACTGCTCGTTGTACCAGCGGGTGGCCAACCGCCCGCCGTGTACCCGCTGGTGCATAGCCGCCCACCGGCGGGTGGCTGGCGGGTGGTTGACCACCCGCCGTCCGTCAGCTGGAACGGGGCGGTGTATTGTGACGTTTTACCCCGGTTGTTGTTTCCTCTGTCCCGTTGTGCCTCGTTTGATGTTTATGAGTCTCGTTTGATATTTCGGGTACCGTTTTAGGTGTTATGAGTCATGGTTATTGCATGTGGGTTAAGTTAGTATCCTGTTGACCTAGGATGAGATTTGTATGATCCCGTGGGTGTCTTGAGGTTGTCTCGTTATCTTGGGAAGTATAGTTTTGGCTTTATCTTGTGGGTTGCGTGTTTATGTTGATGTCATCTGTTGATGTGATCGTTGTGCCTTCCCTTTGATTATCCATTGCTACGTGTTGATGTGTAATGATTGTTGTTGTTATGGAGCGGTGGCCACTGTTGTTATTGTGCGTGTGATTGATTGATTGTACCTATTGAGAAAGGGATTTGATTTGTGGAAAAGAATTGTTGGAGTTTGTCATAACGAGTGCCTGGTTATTGTGCTAAAGGCACAGACCATTCGGTTATCATGCTGAAGGCACGGACCAACCTTGATTAGTTTGCTAAAGGCATAGATCAAGTTATAAGCACTGCGGTGCCATGTCAGAGCTATATGTGCTGACCCCTTGGTAGTGGTGCTAGAGGCACGGATCATGTGAATGGCACTGCGGTGCTATCAGATCGGTGGCATGTTGGAGATATGTTGGAGGGGAGCCATGAAGTGCTCCGGAGGGATATGGGGGTGGAGTTATAAGGGTGGCCTGTGGTGGGCGATGGCTCAGATATAAAATACCACGAGGGAAAGGCCAACATGGTGGACGATGCGCTCAGCAGAAAGACGAACCACTCCTTTAACACCACCTGGGTATTGGTATATGAGTTATGTAGGGATTTACAGAGGATGGGTTTGGAGGTGGTGGTACAAGGCCAAGTGGAGGTCGAAATCTAACTGTTTATCATTAAGGTCACGCCCATGCTATTTGAGAAAATCAAGAATGGCCAGCAGCAAGACACCAAACTAATGAAATTAAGGCTCGGCGCAACCGAAAAAATGAAAAGGACCGTTCGAGTTGATTGAGGATGGTAGCCTTCGCTATAAGGGGAGGTGGTGCGTACCCGTAACATGTGCACATCTCAAGAAACAAATTCTAGAAGAAGGACACAGTTCACCATACTCGGTGCACCCTGGGGGCAAAAAACTGTACCAGGATGTGAAGAAACAATTCTGGTGGCCTAACATGAAAAAGATAGTGGCAAGCTTTGTGAGGAAGTGCCTGAACTGCTAAAAGGTTAAAGCTGAAAGATGTAAACCCAAGGGACTCGTGCAACCACTGGAAATACCCCAAGGGAAATGAGACTCCATTTCCATGGACTTTGTAGGAGGTCTGCCTGTAACCCGGACGGGGAAGGACAAAATATGGGTAATTATAGACCGATTGATCAAAACCGCAAGATTCATTGCCATGAAGGAGACCTGGACAATGAAGCGGTTAGCCATGGCTTATATCACTCAGCTGGTGAAGTACCACGAGGTCCCACGAGATATTGTCTCAGACAGGGATTCCAGGTTCCTATCCCAGTTTTGGAAATCGCTACAAATAGCTTTAGGAACAAGATTAAAACTAAGCACCGCTTTCCATCCCACGACCAACGGACAGACTGAAAGGACAATCCAAACCCTATAAGACATGTTGAGAGCTTGCATGATCGACTTCCAGGGATCATGGAAAGAACACTTGGACTTGATCGAATACTCCTAAAATAATAGCTATCACGCGAGTATTCGTATGGCTCCCTACGAGGCCTTGTATGGTCAGAAGTGCAGAACCCCATTATGTTGGGAAGAAATGGTTAACCCATTGGTTTTAGGACCACAATATCTACAAGATACCATCGCGGAAAAGTCAAGTACATACAAGAGAAGATGAAGGTCGCGCAAAACCGCCAAAAGTCCTACGCCGACTTAGGGAGAAAACCGACCGAATTCCAAATAGGAGAGAAGGTGTGGTTGAAGATCTCACCCACACCAAGGATAATGAGGTTTGGGAAGAAAGGAAAACAAAGCCCCAGATTTATTGGCCCCTACGAAATCTTAGAAAGAATCGGGAACCTGGCATACCGCCTCGCATTGCCGGCTGAACTTGATCGAGTACACAACGTGTTCCACGTGTCACAACTAAAGAAATACGTGCACGACGCGAGCCATGTCCTCCAACCCTAAGTAGTATGCGTGGATGAAGCCTTATCCTATGAAGAAAGACCCGTAAGAATCCTAGATACGAAAACAAGAGAAACTCGCAAGAAGGCCATAAAGATGGTCAAGTCCTTTGGTCCAACCACGATACCGAGGAAGCAACTTGGGAACTTTAAAGTGCAATGAGGGAGCGTTACCCCAACCTGTTCGCTCAAGGTACCATAGCTTAGACCTTAGGATATGTAGCTTACATCAAGTCCTATTACGTCTAAGCTTCGGGGACGAAGCTTCTTGTAAGGGGGGGGGGGGGGGGGGGGGGGGGGGGGGGGGGGGGAAGGATGTAACACCCCGAGTTACGGCCTTCGAGCCTGGATTAATTAATTGAATTAATCCCGTTATCAATAATAAAAAGGATTTAATCTAATTAAGATTTCCTTAACTAATTAATGTGGTCCATAATAGATCGTGGACCCTTGCCTAAAACCCGTTAGGAATAAAGAAAGCGGGTCTTGCCATTCATATTCCAAAAAGGATATCTGTATATATATATATATATATATATATATATATATATATATATATATATATATATATAGGGGACTAGAAAGCTTTTAGAACCCTCTTTCCCCACATAACACTAAATACACGATTTGCCCAGGGAGCTTAGCAGAAGGAATTCCCCACCATCAAGCCTAGGGAAACCAATCGGAGGAGAATCTTGGTAAAGAACCTTAATAGCCAAGGGAGGATGGATTATGGCTAAGAGGTAACCTATGTCTTACAAAACCTATTTTCCTTGCTAAATCTTGATTATTGGCTCCTTTGATAATTGTACGTGTGATTCTATGATTGAGTCTTGATAGAGCTTTGCCTAGGGTTTATGTTGTGTTTATTTGATGATCTTGATGTTGTGATGGATTATATGTGTGATCTTGCGTTCATGTCTAGAGCATGTCGTTAGGGTTTATTCGATGGAGTCTTGGTGTTCTTGCATGATTATGAATTGGTTCTTGAATCTTGATATTTTAGGAGCATGTATTTAGGATTCGTTTGCGTTGATTTCTTGGCTTAATTCTTGTGGTTCGAGTCCATATTGTTGTTGTTACATATTAACATGTATTCAGACTTGTTTTGGGCGTAATTGAGGAATTCTCGAGTTTGGAAAAATACCAAGTTACCATTGTACCAGTGGGGGGACGAACCCCCACCTGAACACCCGCCAGTACTGCTCGTTGTACCAGCGGGTGGCCAAACGCCCGCCGTGTACCCGCTGGTACATAGCCGCCCACCGGCGGGTGGTTGACCACCCGCCGTCCGTCAGCTGGAACGGAGCGGTGTATTGTGACGTTTTACCCCGGTTGTTGTTTCCTCTGTCCCGTTGTGCCTCGTTTGATATTTATGAGTCTCGTTTGATATTTCGGGTACCGTTTTAGGTGTTATGAGTCATGGTTATTGCATGTGGGTTAAGTTAGTATCCCGTTGACCTAGGATGAGATTTGTATGATCCCGTGGGTGTCTTGAGGTTGTCTCGTTATCTTGGGAAGTAGAGTTTTGGCTGTATCTTGTGGGTTGCTTGTTTATGTTGATGTCATCTGTTGATGTGATCGTTGTGCCTTCCCTTTGATTATCCATTGCTATGTGTTGATGTGTAATGATTGTTGTTGTTATGGAGCGGTGGCCACTGTTGTTATTGTGGCCAGTACTGCTCGTTGTACCAACGGGTGGCCAACCGCCCGCCGTGTACCCGCTGGTACATAGCCGCCCACCGGCGGGTGGTTGACCACCCGCCGTCCGTCAGCTGGAACGGGGCGGTGTATTGTGACGTTTTACCCCGGTTGTTGTTTCCTCTGTCCCGTTGTGCCTCGTTTGATATTTATGAGTCTCGTTTGATATTTCGGGTACCGTTTTAGGTGTTATGAGTCATGGTTATTGCATGTGGGTTAAGTTAGTATCCCGTTGACCTAGGATGAGATTTGTATGATCCCGTGGGTGTCTTGAGGTTGTCTCGTTATCTTGGGAAGTAGAGTTTTGGCTGTATCTTGTGGGTTGCGTGTTTATGTTGATGTCATCTGTTTATGTGATCGTTGTGCCTTCCCTTTGATTATCCATTGCTATGTGTTGATGTGTAATGATTGTTGTTGTTATGGAGCGGTGGCCACTGTTGTTGTTGTGCGTATGATTGATTGATTGTACCTGTTGAGAAAGGGATGTGATTGGTAGAAAAGAATTGTTGGAGTTTGGCACAACGAGTGCCCGGTTATTGTGCTAAAGGCACAGACCATTCGGTTATCGTGCTGAAGGCACGGACCAACATTGATTAGTTTGTTAAAGGCATAGATCAAGTTATAAGCACTGCGGTGCCATGTTAGAGCTATATGCGCTGACCCCTTAATAGTGGTGCTAGAGGCACGGATCATGTTAATGGCACTGCGGTGCTATCAAATTGGTGGCATGTCGGAGATATGTTGGAGGGGAGCCATGAAGTGCTCTGGAGGGATAAGAGGGTGGCGTTATAAGGGTGGCCTGGAGGTACTGGTTAGAACTGATATAAGGATGGTGAGGAGTAAATGTTGGAACTTGGTATAAGGCTGGATTGTGATGCGATTGTTGTTATTGCCTTTGCTTGTCGTTGTGACTTGTTGTTGTTATTATTTGTTATTGCCGAGCTTTGTGGTTATCTTATCTTGTGAGTTAGGATGCATGCTAGTATCTTTGTGATGGTTCGTAATGCTAAACCTATTGTTATGCCTTGAGTCTTGATCTTGGTTTTAACGCTAGAGTTTGTTTAGGGTTATATATGTATTCCAGTCTCAAAATGGTTTTCTTATATCTACCTATATTGTATTTAACGTGTGGGAATGGGTTGCAAGCATTATTCGCTGACGGTTGTTACACCGTATGTTTTTCAGGTGCAGATCAGTAGCTCAAGAGTGCGCTAGATGGATACGAGGACCTAGCTTAGATAGTTTAGTATTAGTTAGATGGCCTGTGAGCCTTGGCTTGTATTATGAACACTAATTTCAGTTTATGCTTATTCAGTTAGTTTAGCCTGTGCGTCTAGGTTGTCAAACCTAGGGACGTGGCATAACACCCCGATACTTATGTTGTTAGTTCCTCTTTGTTTGGATGAATAATGATAGATTTGCCTTTATTTCATAGGTTTTAAATGTTTTATAAATTAGGGGTATTACAAGCTAGAAGTCCAGCAATCAAAACAACTGCCAAAGGTATTCCCATGCATAATCTACTAATACTTTATCACTGCACCACATAACTAATTAAAACCCTAACTTGTAATATGTATTATACGGGAAAGTCTGATCTTACAAAGACTTCTTAAAATTTTCCATCCGAATGAATAGCTCCTCTATACTGTGGAACCTTTGCTTCAGATGCCACACAGATCAAATTAAATGCTGCTAAAAGCAGCGTTTTGAGATGTTCAAATCCAACAACCAAAATTCGGCTGATAACAAAAAATGCCAAAAGCTTAATGAGTTATATCACTTCATCTGATCTAGTAAAGGGTAATACTTGTGTGAGACCGTTTTACGGTCTTAATCTGTGAGACAGGCCAAATATTTGATTAATGAGTCAAATATTTGATTAATGGATTGACTTCAATAATCAAATATATTGCACCCGTGCTTACAAATTAAGACCCGTGAAATAATCTCACACAAATTTTTACCTTTAGTATAAATACTCCGTATTTTATTGCAAATAACTTTGCTTTCTTAAAATATTGAAAAAGATAAAAGACAAGCAATCCAAGTCAACATTATCAAATTCCATCCTTAAGTTTATTTTATAAATAATTAAAATATTTATAGTTAACGTAACATTACAATTATAATGTTAATATATTATAACATCCATGACAGTAGTAGTATACTAGCAGCATCACTTGTCATTTCAATAACATAAAAAATTGTCACCTTTATCCTAATTCCTAAATGTTAGTCCGTATCACAGTACTTTTTAATGTACACAAATTATATCAATTAGAATTTTAATTAAAGAAGACCAAAACCAAAAAAAAAAAAAAAAAAAAAAAAAACACTTAGTACGACAACTTCTAAGCTAAGGTAATTCAACCAATTAATGAAATACTTGGAAAAAAAAAAAAAAAAAAACAGCTCTTTGCCACTATTCCAAAGTGTTCTCTAGATAAACCTTCCTTGTTAGCTTTTTTTTTTTTTTTGAAAGCTACTGGTTATATTACATTGTAGTATCCGTTCATATACTTTCTCAACCTACTGAAACACAAAGAACCAATAACGCCTCCACTGAGGCTTGAACTCATAATCTTCCAATTGGAAGTCCAACTCGGATACCATTAGACCACATAGCCCTGGTAACCTTCCTTATTAGCTTAATTGGTAAAAAATCACCAAAATATTTTTATCTATAATTGACCGGTTCAAAATTGAAAAAATGCAAACTGACCAAAAAATGAAAAATATTCTTTTAAAATACTTTAAAGCATAAAATTAAAGCTGAAATGACATAAAATTATAAAAAGACAATGATTTTTTTTAAAAAATAAAAATAATAATAATAATAATGAGAAAGTTATCTTTAACGACAACTACGTTCTCTCTCCCTATATAAATCCAACATTCTAAGCTACCTACCTACCTCGTATAGGTTTATTATATTAAACTTGTCTGATCTCGGATCTTGATTGCAACGACGATCGACCATGGCGGCGGCGGGGTAGTCCAGAGAAGAATATCGTGTTGCGGCGGTGGTGGTGGTGCCGGAGGCGGGGCGGGAGTTTTGCTACAAATATTGCGACAGGAAGTTCAACAATAAGCATGCTTTGGGAGGGCACCAGAACGCGCACCGGACGGAGAGAGCTATGGATTTGACTGCTAAGAGGACTAGACGTGGTGGCTTCATGGATTTTCCATTTTCTCCTTTCCTTGGGGTTTCTCGCCTTCTCGCCGGCGCCGGCGGTCAGGTGAACTACTGGAACCATGCACCCTCATTGCCGCCGTATTTCATGCCTGGCCACCCCATTCCCTCGCCGGAGATTCCAGCCGCCAGGCCACTACCCTATGTTTATCCATTTCCACCTGCTGTGTCTGAAACTGGCCCACTACCCAGTAGGCCGCCGGTGGAAAATCATCCCCCTCGTGCTCGTCAGGTTTTGCCGGAGATGACTATGTCTGAAACCGGCCCATTGTCCAGTAGGCTGCTAGTGGAAAATCATCCCCCTCGTGCTCGTCAGGTTTGGCTGCCGGAGATGACTATGTCTGAAACCGGCCCACTGCCCAGTAGGCAGCCTGTGGGGAAAATCATCCCCCTCGTGCTCGACAAGTTTGGCTGCCGGAGATGACTATGTCTGAAACCGGCCCACTGCCCAGTAGGCCGCCTGTGGAAAATCATCCCCCTCGTGCTCGTCAAGTTTGGCTGTCAGAGATGACTATATCTGAAACCAGCCCACTGCCCGTAGGCCGCTTGTGGAAAATCATCCCCCTCGTGCTCATCAAGTTTGGCTGCCGGAGATGACTATGTCTGAAACCGGCCCACTGCCCAGTAAGCCGCCTATGGAAAATCATCCCCCTCGTGCTCATCAGGGTTTGCTACCGGAGATGGCTATGTCTGAAACCGGCCCACTGCTCAATAGGCCGCCGGTGAAAAATCATCCCCCTCGTGCTCGTCAGGTTTTGCTACCGGAGATGACTATGTCTGAAATCGACCCACTGTCCAGTCGGCCGCCAGAGAAAAATCATCCCCCTCGTGCTCGTCAGGTTAAAAGATAAAATTATTATTTTGTAAATGATGAAATATTCAAGGTTAATGTCTATCAAACATCGATTTTGAAATGAATTAATTTTTTTTTTTTTAGAACAATTTTGAAATGAATTAATAGAAACTGAATTTTCATTTTGGTGAAATTATTAATCAAACCAAATTATATTTTAGTTAGTCCAATTAACCAAAATTTTATTTTATGTATTTATTTATTAATAATTTTGTTAATGCAATGAATTTTTAATCTTCAAACTGGATTAATTGAAAATCAAAATTTATTAAAATTTTTAATCATAAATCGAATTGACAAAGTTCATATACGGATAAAATTAACCAAAGTAATAAAGAAAAAAGACTTTCAGATAAGAATTTGTTTATCTTTGAACCTTTATATTTCACATGAATAATATTGAATTATGGATGGTCAAAAAATTTGACACTATCATAAAAGACAATGAGTAATTCAAGAAGTATCTTCTCTAAATTTATAAATTTATTTTTCTGATTACGTCAATCATAATTTTTTTGGACAGAAAATTATATATATATATATATATATATATATATATATATATATATATATATAATTTTTTAAATAAGTGGTGAGCAATCTGTCAGGCCCGCGAGCCTAGTGCAGGACGGGCAAAAAAATCCACTCTTCGGCGGGCTACTATTTTCGAAATTCATTCTTTACCTAAATAAGAGGCGGGCCGGCAAGCAAATCTCATTTTAACGTCACTAACTACAACACACTTGTTTTTAAGTATTAATTGACAAATATAGTTACTCCGTATTATTTTATTAATTAAAGACTAAAGTTGAAAATGACTTCATATATCCAATAAAAGTATAGAATCAATAAATATGTAGGTAAAATTCAATAATATACGGTAAAATATTTACGGGGATACTCAGGAGAGTATGAACACGAAATATTTTTGGAAAGTAATAAATAGCTAGCATGTATTAACTCAAAATAGTAAGAACAAAGTCAGTATGAACACGAAATTAATTAAGGTACTAATTAAGAAAACTTGAAATGCTATCTATTTTAAGCGCTTTAATCATATGGTTATAAAATATATACTTAAATTTCTAGACATAATATCAGTACAAGTTCAGACCATTATTTATCCCCAATACTAATTAAGGTATGCTCAGAGTGAAGATATTCCTAAGAAACATATTTATGTCGTACTTATTTTTCCTAAATAGGATAAACCCATAATGGTGTATATACCAATCTTACTTTAAAAAGATATTACAATGTCGTATTACGATGTCGTTTTATTAAAAACGTGCATCCCACTTAAAAAAAAAAAAAAAAATCAGGTTCGATTCCTCTCAACAGCATTATGTTGTTCATTCATTCTGGAATTTTAGTTCAAAGATTCTGAAATTTTAGTTCATTGATTCTGGAATTGTAGTTCATCGATTCTGGAATTTTAGTTCATCGATTCTAAAATTTTAGTTCATTCATTCTGAAATTTTTAGTTCATAGATTAGATTCTGGAATTTTAGTTCATAGATTCTGAAATTTTAGTTCATCGATTCTGGAATTTTAGTTCATATGTTGTTGCTGGGAATCGAAACAGAATTTTTTTTTTTTTTTGTAAGTGAGACGCGCGTTTTTAATAAAACGACGTCGTTTTTGCATCTGTATGCACCATGCACGGTGCAAACAGATGCAAAAACGATGTCGTTTTATTAAAAACGTGCATCCCACTTTAAAAAAAAAAAAAATCAGGTTCGATTCCTCTCAACAGCATTATGTTGTTCATTCATTCTGGAATTTTAGTTCAAAGATTCTGAAATTTTAGTTCATTGATTCTGGAATTGTAGTTCATCGATTCTGGAATTTTAGTTCATCGATTCTAAAATTTTAGTTCATTCATTCTGAAATTTTTAGTTCATAGATTAGATTCTAGAATTTTAGTTCATAGATTCTGGAATTTTAGTTCATCGATTCTGGAATTATAGTTCATATGTTGTTGCTGGAAATCGAAACTGAATTTTTTTTTTTAAAGTGAGACGCACGTTTTTAATAAAACGACGTCGTTTTTGCATCCGTATGCACCATGCATGGTGCATACGGATGCACAGCATAATTTGCCAGGGAGTTGTGCTGCTTCTCATTTGTATCACTTGCTCTTAAGCTAAAAACCCTAATCGGAAGATCCTCAGTAAGCAAAGTATAGTAGAACAAAGCAGAGAGAAGAATTGAACTTATAATGTGATGGATATATTGGAAATGGCCCAATAATAATAGGCAAATTATGCCCTGGAAACGTGTTCACCATGAATGGTGAACACGGGTTCAAACGGTGCCGTTTTTACGGAAAAAAAAAAAAGTTCGCTAATGTGGTGTTAACGGTGCGCGTTTGGTCAGATTATGAATTTTCTGTTATGAGATTATGAATGTACTGTAAATTCATAATCTCATAACAGAAAATTCATAATCGCATAAAAGAAAAACATTTATTAAATTATAAATTTTCTGTTATGAGATTATGAATTTACTGTAAATTCATAATTTCATAACAGAAAATTCATAATCTCATAACAGAAAATTCATAATCTCATAAAAGAAAATTCATAATTTTATAACTGCACATTCATAAATCCATGCAATTATGAATGTGCAAGCATGAATTTATGAATGTGCAGGCATGGATTTATGAATCTGCATGCATGAAATTATGAATTTTCTTTTTTTTATGAGATTATGTTGAAGAAGCTTGCGCGAAGAGGAAGTGAAACCACAAAATGTGAAAGTGAAGAAGAAAAGTCACGCGGTTAATTAAGGAAAAAAAAAAAGAAGAAAGATAACGGTGTACTGTTACCGTTGGGACCGTGTTCACCATGGATGGTGAACACGGTTCCATGGCATAACGATTGATAATAATAGGGACCCTGGGTCGGGGAGTGCATAACCGGCAAATTATATCGTGCACCGCGCATCAAAATGATGTCGTTTTGTTTAATGAAAAGAAACTGCATCTGTTTCCCGCCGTTTCGCACCCTTCCGCAAAAAATAACTCTATTATTCAATTTCATTTTGTATACATTGCAGTTTCGGTTCGACATAACTACAGTTTCATTTCGATATAACTAGTTAACTACAGTTTCATTCGACATTTATAGACTCAAATATGTGAAAATGTTATTTAAAATTACACCTTTGGTCCGATGACTATAGATGTCTTGTTAATTTTAGTACTTGACTTTAAAAACTAACAATTTAGTCCCATGACTATGTAATTTTTAACACATTCGGTCCTCCCAGCCAATTCACCGGACAAATATCGCTGGAAAAATATAAACCATTTGTAATTATTTAATTATAAGGGCAAATCGGTCATTTCAAATCATTTCTTCTTCTTCCTTCGTGCTCCCTCCTTCGTTCTTCTTCTTACTTTGCAGCGACGGCCGGATATATAAGTATCCTTCTTTGTCTAGTATCATTCTTTGTTCTCCACAATATCTTGGCCGAAGTGTTTTCTTCATGCCCAAATGATGTGTTGAACTCTCAAATTTCTTGGTAGGGTTTGAACATTCTCACAGGGAATTTACAGAAATTTAGGAAAGACATTATGATTTTTCTCTCACAGATGTTCGATTAGAGGAAACCATAAATTTCCAAATTTTTTGGAATTTGTGAATGAGGAATGCTTGGATTGAGAATTTGAGACTAACTTTTGTCAAATTTGGAGATAAGGACATGGATAGATCAAGATCCAACCAGGACTACGATTACGATAACCTACATACCCAGAAAGAAGGATACTGGTTAATTAATTAATTACACATTATTACACATTTACACCTCTCAATTTATTTTAATATCATATATCACAGATTTGGTGGCATTCGTGATGGAAAAACTGATAGCAGCAAGGTATATATATATCTAATCTAAAAACATAATAAGTGCCAATACAAGTTATGTCCTTGATTTTTGTCTATTTTTTATATGCTAATACATCATGCTTTAATTGTTGTACATCTAATTTGTATTGGACAAAATTACCCTTACACCGTTATAACACCGTTAGTATTTAATATGTCCACCAATCTTACCATACACCTACATCTATCATATATTTTTCCTATTTTTAATTATCATTTTATTAAAATTATCATATAACAATTAATTTAATTATAAATTATATTTTAATTTATATATATATATATATATATATATATATATATATATATATATATATATATATATATGGTGTTGTTCCTTGTAGGGGATTGCATTTCATACATGCCGCTGTTAATGGATACTGGGAGGTGGCGGTGCGATATTTTTTTATTTTTTTTTTCTTTTTTCTGACTTTCGCTGCAAAGGAGGAAGAAGGGAGCCAAAAAGAAGAGGAAGAATGACCAATTTGTCCTTATGATTAAATAATTACAAATGATTTACATTTTTCCAGTGGCATTTGGCCGGGAGAACCAAATGTGTTAAAAATTGCATAGTCATGTGACTAAATTGTTAGTTTTTAAAGTCAAGTACTAAAATTAACAAGACATCTATAGTCATAAGACCAAAAGTGTAATTTGCTCTTTATTTTATATAGACTATAGTTTTATTAAAACACAACTACATGATCATTTTGATATAATTACAGCTTCATTGTACAATGTACACTCAAATATGTGAAATGTTATTCAGTTTCATTTTATATACACTGCAGTTTCATTTCACCACTGTGAATAATGTTATTATTTAATATGTTATTTCTTATATTGTAATAGGGATTAAGTTATGTGGTGCTAGTTGTTTTGACTTAGACTAGCCTAGTATGTAGGAGAAGTTTATGTAATCTCTACCTCTTTAGTATTGTAATCTGATCAGATGAATACAGTTTGAATTTCCTCTTCTCATCTGGTATCAGTTTGCTAGAATTTCCTCTTCTCATCACCACAATTATAGTATCATTTTGATATAACTGCAGTTTTATTTGATAATATAAAAATAATGCGTGAGGAAGTGTCGGTTTAGATATACTATAGTGTCAGTTAGTAATTAACATGTACAAAATGTGTGCTTCGTTAAAACTAGCGACTCGCCATTTCTTTACTTAAAGAAATGACGTTGTTTTGACCGCAGTACACATGCACCGCGGTCCACGATATAACGACTGAGCATAACCCGAGCAATCCAAGAAGATGGTTCGAGTGGCCCAAGGAGAATTTGAAGCCGGCCTCCGGCCCAGAATAATGGGCCTTGACTAATTAGTCCTGCGGCCCACCTCATAGGGCTTGACTTAGTCTTATGGCCCATCGTGAATTTAGCATGTTAGTTAGAATTTATTCTATATAAATAAGCGTGGTACAATTATTATAGCATCCTCATCTTCATCTACTTGGCCTAGGAATATACTGAATTCAATCCCTTGTAATCCACTTACAATCTCACTATTAATACAAAATTGTCCCGCGACATATATTTATTTTACCTTGGCTATCCATTTATTATTTCATTTATTTATCAGATTTAATAACTCGGACTCCCGGGTTAATTAAATCTATTGGTGCTCTTGTTAAGAGTGGCTATACAAGCTCGAGCATACTATCTACTTTTGGTCTAACATATAGTCATGATCAACTACCATGTAACTTTTATGATCATCTTCCAATTGCAAAACAGGGGCCAAATCGCCCTGTCCAAGAACTTGATCTTGTCCTTGTCCGCCTGTTTCTCGCACTCCAGCGCAATGCGCACTACCCATGACTTATATTCTTCTGCATGCAGCGTCTGAGTTTGCATGGTCCTTTTTCACCACCAGTTGTTAGATTTTTCAGCATGTAGAGATCAAGACTATGGTGAAAGCTAAGCTCCAGATGAGATCTAAGTCGATGATAGGCTTCGAGTAGGCCCAATCATTCTTCCTCTCCTAGATATGCTTTGGCGTTGCCTCGCAGAACAACGTTGACGGCTCCCTCATCGTCCTCCAACTACTGGCTTGTCACAAGAACTAAGTCACCCGTCGTAGGCTCGTAGAAGAGCGCATGAACAACTTTGTGTGAGTCTTCAACAGATTCTCTATAGTAGCGATCTCCGCAACATCGAAGAGACTGTTGCTTCTGCGAAGGATGGCGACGACCGACATATGATTCGCTCAGATAGTTGATGCGAGAGGACCGTAGTGAGCCAATGTTCAAGGGACCATATTGGGGCAATTTTTAACATAGGACTAATTTGGGGTAATTTTTAAAAGTCAAGGGACCACATTGAGTGCACTTGAAAGTCGAAATGCAAAATTAAGAATGAGTGATAGTCGATGGACCATTTTGAGAAAAAAACACTATTATTTTATTATTACATAATAATAATAATAATAATAATAATAATATAAATATAAATGTCCTTTTTAGTTCATTTTATATATTAACCACTAATCTAAACAGCTAAATTTTATCAAGCATCTTTTTTCAAATTACTGATACATTCGCTGGTCAAACCCATTATCTGATATCCGCTAAGCATTGATTGCCAAACAAGCCCTTTAATTGTTTGAGTGTGCCCCAATTCAATAGCCAATTTATAGTGTGGATCGTGAATAAATGTTCATATTTAATATATTGAAGGTACATAATTTGTGTACTGAAAGTTTATTACTCCATATTTTGTATATTATCAAATAATGAATTTTCAGTATTCAAATAATGTACCTTAAAAATGAAATTTTAGTGTATTAAAAATGTACTTCTAGTATATAAAATTTTTACCTTATGTCAATGGTCAACCTTGTCCATGGTATAATGATTTTTCTATTTTCAAATTATACCATGGACCAAGATTCACCTTGCATTGTAGACACTGGTCTAAAATAAAATTCATGTTATATGTCTGTAATTAACAAATTGTGGCACTGATCGTCTGATTTAAAATAACATTCAAGTTATATGTTGCAAATTAACAGATTATGTATTTATGACTTTATAAATAAATTAAAGACACAAAATATGTTAAGACATGCATCAAGTCTAAAATATGCCACATAAATGGAGTATTGGTTGTTTTGTAGAGGGCAATTGCCACATCAATGGAGTATTGGTTGTTTTGTAGAGGGCAATTGCCACATCAATGGAGTATTGGTTGTTTTGTGCAGGGCAATTGTTGGGTGTTTAGTATTTTTCAGTATTAATTGAGTAAACATCTCAAATTTTCAATTATTTTGAGTCTTTTTTACAAAAACGCCTACCACTGCTACCCAAAATTTTGTAAATTGACTCCTCAAATGGAATTTTATACCAATTCGATAAATGAAAATTGATTTCTATAAACACTATTTAACATTATGTTAATTAATTTAATGAGTTAATACCCAAAATCGTCATCAATTATAGTGGTTTTTCCCAATTTCGTCCTAAGCAATTTTGGTGACCTAACATCGTCCCACACTTTTGTGTTTCGCTCAATTTAGTCCCAGACTTTTGTGTTTTTGTTCAATTTAGTCCCTCATTTGTTGTTTTGTCAATTTGGTGTTAAATAAATAGACAATTCAGTAATTTTAATATTGACATCTCTTTACTCATAGACATGTGAACTGCGAAATCTTTTTTTTTTTTAATGAATTACTCCCAGAATTACTCCTAAATCTGCGAATATAAAATTTGATTCGCTGGTCCGGGAGTAATTCTGGGTGTAATTCGTACAAGAAAGAGGAATTTCCACTTCACAAGTTGAAAGTAAAGAGAGATCAATATTGACATTACTGAATGTCCCTTTATTTAACACCAATTTGACGGAATAACAAATGGAGGACTAAATTGAGCGAAACACAAAAGTATGAGACGATGTTAGGTCACCAAAGTCGTTTAGGACGAAATTGAGAAAAACCACTATAGTCGAGGACGATTTTGAGTATTAACTCTTAATTTAATAGTACCGAATATAAGTTATATATTTAATGAATGTAAACCATTTAATGATTATTATAAAAAAAAAATCTACAAAAATAGACAAATTAAACACTCGTAAAGAATAATGAAAGCATACCAAATCTTTTATACTATAATAAGATATTATAACATAATAGATTAATTCCATATTTGATCTTCAATTATAGTTAATTAGTTATATTTTTATATTTAGTCATTGATGAATAATTCTATCGTATTTTGTCATTAGCTTTAAAAATAATTCCAAATTTAATTACTCATTACTAAATTATTTATGTTTAACCAAGACTATGTGGTCTAATGGTATTCAGGTTGTACTTCCATTTGGAAGGTTATAAGTTCGAGCCTTAGTGGAGGCGTTACTAGTTCTTTGTGTTTCAGTAGGTTGAGAAAACATATGAGTAGATACTACAATGTAATAGGGTTAGTAACATTCAAAAAAAAATTATTTATGTTTAATTTATATCTCTGTGAAATCGAAGAGTTAAAAGATAAAATTATTATTTTGTAAATGATGAAATAGTCAAGGTTAATGTCTATCAAACATCGATTTTGAAATGAATTAATTTTTATTTTTTTAGAACAATTTTGAAATGAATTAATAGAAACTGAATTTTCATTTTGGTGAAATTATTAATCAAACCAAATTATATTTTAGTTAGTCCAATTAACCAAAATTTTATTTTATGTATTTATTTATTAATAATTTGGTTAATGCAATGAATTTTTAATCTTCAAACTGGATTAATTGAAAATAAAAATTTATTAAAATCTTTAATAATAAATCGAATTGACAAAGTTCATATACGGATAAAATTAACCAAAGTAATAAAGTAAAATGACTTGCAGATAAGAATTTGACATTTGTATATCTTTTAATAACCTTTATATTTCACATAAATAAGATTGAATTATCGATGGTCAACAAAATTTGACACTATCATAAAAGATAATGAGTAATCCAAGAAGTATATTTTCTAAATTTATAAATTTATTTTTCTGATTACGGCAAATATAATTTTTTTGGACAGAAAATTATATATATATATATATATATATATATATATATATATATATATATATTTAAATAAGTGGTAAGCAGCCTGTCAGGCCCGCGAGCCTAGCGCGGGGCGGGCAAAAAGAATCCACTCCTTGGCGAACTACTATTTCAAAATTCATTCTCTACCTAAATAAGAGACGGGCCGAGCTGGGCCGACAAGCAAATCTCATTTTAACATCTCTAACTACAACACGCTTCTGTTTAAGTATTAATTGGTAAATATAGTTATTATTTTATTAATTAATTAAAGACTAAAGTTGAAAATGACTTCATATATTCAATAACTAATTAAGTATAGAATCAATTAATATGTAAATTATAAACTTATAACTTAAAATGGGATATATATATCACAATCCAAATCAAATTTTACAGCTAATGTGCATTCATTGTATGCTTGTTGAGGTTCCTTATAACAGCAAATTAGCACCAATATAAATAAATCTAATTTCCATATATTTTAGTAATATTCAATCTAAAAATTTGTAGGAAAAATCCAATAATATACGGTAAAATATTTATTGGGATACTCATCAGGGAAGTATGAACACAAAATATTTTTTGAAAGTAATAAACAGCTAGCATGTATTAACTCAAAATAGCAAGAACAAAGTCAGTATGAACACGAAATTAATTACGGTACTAATTAAGAAAACTTGAAATGCTATCTATTTTAAGCGCTTTAATCATATTGTTATAAATATATACTTAAATTTCTAGACATATATTATCAGTACAAATTTAGACCATTATTTATCCCCAATACTAATTAAGGTATGCTGAAGAGTGAAGATATTCCTAAGAAACATATTTATGTCGTACTTATTTTTCCTAAATAGGATAAACCCATAATGGTGTATATATCAATCTTACTTTAAAAAGATATTACAATGTCGTATTTTCTAAACAGAAAGTGATAAGTAAATGTTGACTGTACACCTTTGAAAAAATTATTGACATATTAGTCAGTCTGTCGTTTTCTATTTTGATAATTAATACAGCTTTTTTAAGTGTAACGTTATGATAAAAAATTCTGAATATATATTGTTTTGAAATTCCCTTAAAAGCATATAATTACTATTTTTTTGGAGAGCAGGAATAATAATAATAATAATAATAATAATAATAATAATAATAATAATAATAATAATAATAATAATATAATAGACCGACAATAATGTGATATTGAAAAAATTGTAATTTATGTCTCTCTATAATATACTAATTATTAATGTCATCCTTAAATTATTAGTGTTGTAAATGTTGTCCCTTAATTTTTAAAACGATTCATATAGTGCCCTCCCGTAGTGTAAATGTTGCCCCCCATTTTTTAAAACGGTACATATATTGCCCCTCCTGTACGGTATGAGAGGGGCAATATATGTACCGTTTTAAAAATTGAAAACAACATTTATATCACTAATAATTCAGGGACGACATTGATAATTGAAATATTATGGAGGGGGAAAAATTACAATTTTTTCTTTTTCTTCTACTATAAATCCACACGTACTGTAAGCTACCTCGTACATCTTAATTTAACTAAATTAAACTTGTCTGGTACGGTCGACTCCGACCTTAATTGCGACAGCGATTGACAATGGCGGCTGAGGCGATTGCGGAGATCGAGGAGCTGATCAAGGTTCAAGAAGTGGGTGAGGATGATCTGCAGGTTGGTGCGGCTTGCGGACAGTCCGGAGAAGAAGCTGATCCGGCACCGCACGGTGCGGCGGGCGGGCAGTCCGGAGAACAAGCTGATCCGGCGCCGCATGCGGCGGCAGGGGAGGTGAGGCTGGACTTTTGCTGCAAATACTGCGACAAGAAGTTCAGTACCAAGCAGGCGTTGGGAGGGCACCAGAACGCCCACCGGATGGAGAAAAATGGGAAGAGGAGTGCCCGCCAAGGTGGGTTCATGGATTATGGCTTCTTGCAGCCTCGTTTCCTATGTTCTCCTTTGGCTGGGTTTCCTCCACTTCCGGGCGGCGGCGGCGGCCAAGTGAACTACTCGTACCAGGCGGCCGCTGCAAATCCGCCGTATTTCCTGCCAGGCAATTCCATTTCCTCGCCGTTGATTCCAACCGGCAGGCTGCCCTATGCTTATCCATTTCCACCTGAAACCAGGCCACTGCCCAGTAGGCTGCCGGCGATGAGTATCTCCGGCGGCAACAGCTTTCCAGTCACCCCTCGCAGGCTTGCAGGTCCCATTGTTATCAACTCCAATCCAATGAATACTCCAGAAATCAACAAGGATATGGAGGATGGAGGACTGGACTTGACTCTCAAGCTATGAAATTTCTATGGGAAAAATTGAACTCCATTATTATTATTATTTTATATATATATATATATATATATATATATATATATATAGGGAAAATGACACTTCTTCCCCCTAAGTTATATACTTATAGCACTTTCTCCCCCTGAATTATTCAAGTGGCTGTTTTTCCCCCTGAAATGTTAAATGGACATATTTACCCTTAAAATAAATATTTAAAATAAATATTTCATTTATTTTCCTTTTCCAACAAATTATGACAATAATTTGGTTCAAACCAAACAAACACTATAGCAACCAAACCGAAATATTACAATTACAATTTAGAATCGAAACTCGATATTTAGAGTTTATTAAAATCGCGAACCGGAATGGACGATTCATGTTTCGAACTGAAAAAATAAAATACATTTATTGTTGAATTTAGACTATTTAAAATAAAAAATAAAATTTTAAAATAAAAACGTTTAAAAATCGCGAACCGGATCCAGAACCGCCAATTAACGGTTCAAGATCCAAATTTTTTTATTCATAATTTTAATAAATTGAAATCCAAATATTAGGTTCTAGATCTGAATCATAACCGGAAACTTTTAATTCAATTGCTATAGTGTCCGGTTCAGTTTGATCTGAACCGTGGTCATCCATACGTATACGGGATAATTTGTTGGAGAAGTAAAATAAATTAAATGTTTACTTTAAGGGTAGAAATGTCAATTTAATATATTAGGGGGAAATACCACCACTTTTAGAATAATTGAGGGGGCTAATGTGCTTACTTAAATAATTGAGGGGGAAAAATGACTATAAGTATATAACTCAATGGGAAAAAGTGCCATTTTCCCTATATATATATATATATATATATATATATATATATATATATATATATATATATATATATATATATATATATATATCGTTTAAAATACATGTTTGTTTGTTTGTTTTGAGAAAAGATACATGTTTGTTTGTCTGTCAGCAAACAATAATTTCATTATATTAGTAAACGATTTTATGTCATTTTGATATAATAATGCATTTTGTTAAGTTCTTTAATCTCAAGATTGTTTAATAGTTTTAGTTAAATTGGTGAAATTAATAGTTTTAGTTAAATTTGCACTTTTGATGTTTAATTATTTAGTTGTGTTTTTTTTTTTTTTTTTTTTTTTTTTTGCGAAAACAAGAACTTAACTTTCAGTATCAGCAAGCAAAACATCCAACATAAACAATGGTGGATCAGAAAACCAAAGTTGTGATTTTAAAATAGTACAATAATTCTTAAAATTTGAAATAAATTAACAATAATTCAATATATAATAACAATCATCCTACACGATAATTCCAAAAATTCAAAATATATATACAATAACTTATAAAATTCAAAATATGTACTGAATAAACCCTAAAATTCGAAATACATTAATCAATAATTTTAAATGTAATTAAATAATTATTGTCAACTTCCAAAAATTCAAAAAATTGAAACAATATTTCAAAAAATATACAAAACTCACAAGCTAAGGTAGGTCGTGGCGGCGGTGCCGCTGTGCAGTGGTGAGGCTGTCAGGCGGCGCGAGTGTGCGGTTGTGCTGCTGTCCGTCGGTGTGGGAGTGCGGCGGTGAGCGGTGTGCTTGTGCGGCAGAGAGAAGAAGAAGAAAGAAGGTAGACGGTGGCCTTGGTTGCAGCGGTAAGGCGGAGAGACGAGAAGAATATGGAGGGGGTGGGTTTCTATTTCGACGTTTGATGCCTGCTTTTATGTTTTTTGGAATAAGCCCTAGGAAATTTAATATTTAAAAATAAATTTAACCAAATACGACGTCGGTGTAATGCCTAACCGACGTCGTATATGATCTAAAAAATCTTTAAATAAAAAGAAATTACATATGACATCGGTTATTTAATTAACCGATGTCGTATGTCTTTTTTATTTTTATTATTTTTAATTATTGATTTAAGACGTCTGTTTGTAAGTAAAAACCGACGTTAAATGTTTTTTTTAAAATATTTTATTAATTCATTTGACTTTTAACGTCGATTTTATAAACAACCGACGTTATAAATCCGACGTTAAATGTTATTTCTCTAGTAGTGGAAGTGTAATTTCTTGTTTTATTAATCTTGGATTTGGATTATTGAATGTTTAAAATTTATATTTGTTGTAAATAATATAACTATTTATGTAGCCATTATCCCATTTGTATACAGTTAATATCTCAGATCATTGAGATATACACGTTCAGTGATTAATAGAAAAGGGTACGCATATGTTCTTTCTCTTCTCTCTCTTCCTTTGTAATAGTTTGATCACAATTTTCAGCATACAATGAACACAAGTTTAATATAAGAGACCACGATATTACAACATGTTATGGACACGATTATTCTGATAAATGTATGTCTGTAAAAAAATGGGGAGGAGACTTTCTTGGTTTATCAAGTTTCAGGCCAAATCGCTTGCATCACCCGTGCATGATGGTTAATTAGTTCATTGTTTTTGTCGGCGACGGTGAGCACCGCTTGAGACTTCGACGACCGCAGTCGTGCCGTCCGTGCCATGATCGGACGTTGGGATCACCTGCAAAGTGTCATCGACGGGACTTCGGAATGATTGGAATTGCGAGAAACCAATATATATTCTAAGTGGGCTACTTGGTACGAACTGCCTTTTTTATTTAGGGTGTGTTTGGAAACCTGGAAAATGAGTTCTGGAAATCATTTTTCAAGTTTCCATTGTTTGGATGTGCCTGGAAAATCAAGTCAACGGAAATCATTTTCCGTTGACTTTGGAAAATAGGCTTGTTTTGGAGGAAAATGACTTCCCCTTTTTTTGGGGGGAAGTCATTTTCCAACTTTTACACCAACATCACACCACCACCAACACCATACAACCACCACCTCACTACCACCATCACCACCACTACTGCTGCTGCTACCACCACTATACCACCGCAACCACCGCCACCACACCACCACCACCAACACCATACCACCACCACCGCCACTACACCACCACCACTACCACCACCGTCGCCGACACCACCACCACCATACCACCGCAATCACCGTTGCCGCCGCCACCACCACCACTACCACCACCGCCGCCGCCGCTGCCACCACCACCGTCACCGTCACCACCACCACTATACCACCGCCGCCGCTACCACCACCATACCACCGCTACCACCGTCGCCACCACCACACCACCACCACCACCATCACACCACCGCCGCCACCACCACCACGACCATACCACCGCAATCACCGTCGCCGCTACCACCACTACCACTACCACCACCGCCACCACCACCGTCACCGCCACCACCACCACCACCACCATACCACCGCCGCCGCTACCACCACCATACCACCGCTACCACCGCCGCCACCACCGCACCACCACCACCACCATCACACCACCGCCGCCGCCACCACCACGACCATACCACCGCCGTCACTACCACCACCATACCACCGCAACCACCGCCACCGCCACTGCCACCACTACCATACCACCGCAACCACTGTCACCGTCACCACCACCACCACCACCATACCACCGCAACCACCATCACCGCCACCACACCACCACCATCACCACCACTACCATACCACCACCAGTTGTTATTATTATTATTATTATTATTATTATTATTATTATTATTATTATTATTATTATTATTATATAACAAATAACACCACTACCACTACATCACCACCACCACCATAATATTTTTGATATATTATTAGTTATTTTTTATTATATTTAAATTTATTATATATTATTATACATGTTGTAATATTCTAAATAAAATAATTAAAATGTTTAATTATACAATTCTACTCATTTTCCAGAAAATGAACCAAACACACAAAAACAGTTTTCCAGAGTGCAACCAAACACCGGAAAGGAAAATGTTTTCTGGAAAATGACTCATTTTCCAGAAAACATTTTCCAGAAGTCATTTTCCTGCTTTCCAAACGGACCCTTAATCCCCATAATGTCAAGTTCCCTGATTATGTTTTATTTTACCTGTCACTCTATGAAAACAACAAAGTTTGTATTGCACAAATGATAAATAGGTATGTTTAAAATATTTGACAGAGTCACGAGAATGTTATACAGAATGTTAAAGATTGTACCATATCCATTTTTTACACCATAGTTTAAAGTTTTATATATATCTACTATACTAATAAGAGCCCAAGAGAGTTAGGCCTATAATGGGTAGAAAAAATGGCGGCCACATATTTTAATCAAATGAATGGCTCAGATTGATTAAAAGATTGACCAGATTTAAATTTTACACTAAAATTTCCTAAAATACCCACACACCGTTACTAATTCCGTTAAAATTTTAAGAATTGCCGTTAGTTCACCGTTAACTTACTCATTGATTTTAATAAAAAAAAAGGTCTTAGGTTCAAACCTCATCCCAATCAAAGTTGGCATAATTAGTACTCTATTTTACTCTTATTAAATTATATAAATAATAATTTAGTAGTTACAACAAAAAATAATACATATGCATTTCTTTAATTTAGAATTATGTGTCCACAATGTCTTTATTCAAAAAAAAAAAATTATTCATATCAATAAATTAAATAAGATAAATAATTTTTATTAGTTATATTGTCTTTATTTTTCTTCAATATAAAAATTCTTTATATTCAAATTTATTAATAAAAATGGCGGCCACATATTTTAATCAAATGAATGGCTCAGATTGATTAAAAGATTGATCAGATTTAAATTTTACACTAAAATTTCCTAAAATACCCACACACCGTTACTAATTCCGTTAAAATTTTAAGAATTGCCGTTAGTTCACCGTTAACTTACTCATTGATTTTAATAAAAAAAAGGTCTTAGGTTCAAACCTCATCCCAATCAAAGTTGGCATAATTAGTACTCTATTTTACTCTTATTAAATTATATAAATAATAATTTAGTAGTTACAACAAAAAATAATACATATGCATTTCTTTAATTTAGAATTATGTGTCCACAATGTCTTTATTCAAAAAAAAAAAATTATTCATATCAATAAATTAAATAAGATAAATAATTTTTATTAGTTATATTGTCTTTATTTTTCTTCAATATAAAAATTCTTTATATTCAAATTTATTAATTGATTATATTCGCTACATTGTCCTTACAATGTCATTATTCAGTGAAAAACAAATTATTAATTATCAATAAATTAATTAAAAGAAATATTTTCATTAGTTATATTGTCTTTATTTTTTTCAAATGTAAAAATTTTTACATTCAAATTCATCAATTGATTATATTCACTACATTATCTATTATCTTTTTTGTGCACTATTTTTCTAATTAAATATCAAAGTTATAACATAAAATAATACTATATATTTATTTACCAAGTATTTTATTAATACCATAAAAAAATTTAAAAAATATAATTAATAAAGCCAACCATATTAACTACTTGAGAGATTTTGTGACAAAGAGAGTATTCAAATCACACAACAAATTGAAGTGAGAACTACCTCGCAATGTCCTTGTTTGACAATTAGCAGTTAGCGGTTAGCGTTAGCGGATTATACTAGCGGATTTGACCTTATTTAATTATTAACATTGGGTAGAAAAAATGACCGCCAAATTATTAAATCAAATGAATGGTTCATATTGTTCAGGTTTTAATTTTTTTCTTTTAAGATTTTCTAATTTATCCTTAATTATATGATTATCCATTTAACTTTTCCGTTAATTCACCATTAGTCTAATTCTAATATTAAAGTCTAATATAGAATTATAACTACACCATTAATCTAATTCTAATAAAAAAGTCTTAATAGAACTTAACCACAAATCCTAATGTCGGAATCTCCTCAAACAATATTAGTATATATTTAATATTTTATGCCCTAATTTTTATTTGTTCTCCCTTATGCATGTCCCGTATTTGATTTCAACCATACCTATACAATTATTTTATTGACAATTATAATCAATATTGACTATATTATCTTGCATTTGTAAACTTAGAATTACCTATTTAACCCGCACGGGCTTAGCTCAATGGTTTAGTGGGTAGTATTTGGGAGAAGAGACCAAGGTTTGAACCTCGGCGGCGGCAATGCGGGAATTATGTTCAAAGTGGGCAGATTCCTTGTGCGTATCAGCATTTGGCCCTGTCTGCTGAACCATTGAGTCACCGTGATTTACAACTTCCCACAATGCTCTGTCGGGTCGGAGTGTGGGGGGGCCTTGGGGTTGAGGACTCAACCTTTGGGAGAAGAATTACCTATTTAAATACGCAAATTCAACCTTCAATTATCTATGCATGAACAATTTCAATATAATCTTGCCTTAATATACTTTAAAGTACTTATTTAAAAAAAAGCATTGGGCATTATCCCAATCGCGCAATGCGCGTAAAAAACTAGTATATATATATATATATATATAGTATCATGTATCCCATCAATACATGCTTTATTTTAAGCACAAGGTCCAATAAAACAACTACTTATAGTTATTCAGTCCAACTAATTACTTAACAAGCCTATTAACCAATTGTTATATCGTGCACTAAAGTGCCTAATGCATTCTGCCCCTAAAAATTCCATGTTTCAAATGTACATAATTGTATAGTAGAATACACATAAACTCGTAACATAATACACATAATCTAACATACTACATATAATACACATGAACGCTTAACATAATACACATTTTGCCGCTATTAACTTGAACCACGATTGTTAACCGTGTATGTTCATAATTATAAAACTATATGTTCATAATTTTTTAACTTCATATTTATAATTATTGAACTTTATATTCACAATTACAAAACTTTATGTTCATAATTAATTAATTATAGAACTCTATTTTCATTATATACATAATTTTTAAATTAATGTAGTCTTCCCGCCTCCAATCCCCCGATTGCGATAACTTCTCGTTTCATTGACCAGTCATCTGTGAGCATGTCCACTATTGTCTTTGTTTCCCACTTAAATCCAACTATGGGTGTATCCTCAGGGATTAAATCACTTGGGGAGCTAACACCAACCATGATGTTCTCTTCCTTGAAATCATTTGTTGATGAACTGAATAAGTTTGGTTTTAGCATCAAGATCCTTACTTCAACTACCTTAAGCCAATTTGGTTGTTTGGTTAAATTTGGCTAGTTTGACTAGTCAATAGGCTATTTAAGTGAAAGGTAAAATGACTTATTGCATTAGCTTATTGGGACAATAAGTCAAAATCTAGAAAACTAAGTAGAGTAAAATTTTTGGTTAGTTAATTGATCTTAATTATAAAATACCCATTTAACACTTGTTATCCAAACACTTATATATCTCGGGTAACACTTGTATGAGGCCGTCTCACGGATCTGAGTCTCAATCCGTGAGACGGGTCGGATCTTTGATTAATGAGTCCAATCTTTGATTAATAGGTCAAATCTTTGACTTCATTAATCAAAGATACAACCCGTCTCACGGATTGAGACTTGTAACACGGTCTCACACAAGTTGTTGCCATATATCTCTTGTTGTCCTTCTACCTTGCCCCCTTTATAATTCTCTCTGTTTTCATAACAAAAATAATAATGTTTTTCTTTCTTTTTTATTTCACTCATAATAATAATAATAATAATAATAATAATAATAATAATAATAATAATAAATAAATAAATAAATAAATAAATAAATAAATAAAATTATAAAAGTAATTTAAGAGTTAATAGATTAGCACACTATGTTAATACCTTTATAGGTCATTTTATATACAATCAACTAAAAATAAACACATCCCCCACATAAAAACCAGGACTATGTGGTCTAATGGTACCCAGGTTAGACTTCCATTTAAAAGGTTGTGAGTTTGAGCCTCAGTGGGAGTTAATACTAGAGTTATTTCTCCTGCAAGTGAGCCGGAGTATTGGGTGGAGAGGGTTATTTCTCCTTCAGTATTTGGGGGTATTGGAAGCCCAGAGCCAGTATCAGGTATTGAGCAGATACTACAATGAGCCAGGTATAAGCCGGAGTATATGAGCAGATACTACAATGAGCCAGGTATTGGGGGTATTGGAAGCCGGAGTATCAATACTACAAGGTATTGGGGGTATTGGGTGAAGTATTGGAAGCCAGGTGGAGTTAATACTAGAGTTATTTCTCCTGCAAGTGAGCCGCAGATACTACAATGTAATAGAGCCACAGAGCCGGAGTATATGAGCAGAGCCAATATTTGGGGGTATTGGAAGCCCAGAGCCAGTATCAGGTTTTGAGCAGATACTACAATGAGCCAGGTATAAGCTGGAGTATATGAGCAGATACTATTGGGGGTACCGGAGTATATGAGCAGATACTACAATGAGCCAGGTATTGGGACTCCAGGTATAAGCCGGAGTATATGAGCAGATACTATTGGGGGTACGGGAGTATATGAGCAGATACTACAATGAGCCAGGTATTGGGGGTATTGGAAGCCGGAGTATATGAGCAGATACTACAATGAGCCAGGTATTGGGTGGAGTATTGGAAGCCGGAGTATATGAGCAGATACTACAATGAGCCAGGTATTGGGGGTATTGGGTGGAGCATGAGCAGCAGATACTACAATGAGCCAGGTATTGGGGGTATTGGGTAGAGCATGCCGGAGTATATGAGCAGATACTACAATGAGCCAGGTATAAGCCGGAGTATATGAGCAGATACTATTGGGGGTACCGGAGTATATGAGCAGATACTACAATGAGCCAGGTATTGGGGGTATTGGAAGCCGGAGTATATGAGCAGATACTACAATGAGCCAGGTATTGGGGGTATTGGGTGGAACATGAGCAGATACTACAATGAGCCAGGTATTGGGGGTATTGGGTGGAGCATGAGCAGATACTACAATGAGCCAGGTATTGGGTGGAGCATGAGCAGATACTACAATGAGCCAGGTATTGGGTGGAGCAGAGCCAGCATCAGGTATTGGGTGGAGTTAATACTAGAGTGGCAGATACTACAATGTAATAGAGCCAGTATCAGGTATTGGGTGGAGTTAATACGTTAGAGCCAGTATCAGGTATTGGGTGGAGTTAATACTAGAGTTATTTCTCCTGCAAATGAGCAGATACTACAATGTACTAGAGTTATTTCTCCTGCAAATGAGTCGGAGTATATGAGCAGATACTACAATGTAATAGAGCCAGTATCAGGTATTGGGTGGTGTTAATACTAGAGTTATTTCTCCTCCAAATGAGCCGGAAATAACTTGGGTGTGAGATAGAGTTATTTCTCCTGCAAATGAGCCGGAAATAACTTGGGTGGGGTTATTTATAGATGTGGGTGGAGTTAATACTACAGTTATTTCTCCTGCAAGTGAGCCGGAAATAACTTGGGTGTGGGGTAGAGTTATTTCTCCTGCAAATGAGCCGGAGTATATGAGCAGATACTACAATGTAATAGAGCCAGTATCAGGTATTGGGTGGAGTTAATACTAGAGTTATTTCTCCTGCAAGTGAGCGAGAAATAACTTGGGTGTGGGATAGAGTTATTTCTCCTGCAAATGAGCCTGAAATAACTTGGGTGGGGTTATTTATAGATGTGGGATGGAGTTAATACTAGAGTTATTTCTCCTGCAAATGAGCCGGGCGCGCCTGACCATGTTTTTTTTTTCTCCCCTTCCCACATTCTCTTTCCTAATCACTCTTACATTATCCCCCAATTCTCCCCAACCATTGTGGATGCCCTAACAACTTATATGGCTGTTTAGCAAATTGATGTAATCACAATTGTGCACATTTCTAGTATTGATTTAATTATATTTGATAGGTTAGAGTCATGATTGTGATAATTTAATTGCATAATTCTTTATTTTATTATTTATTTATGATTCACACTTGTTTTGAATGTTTTACGGTGTTAGTGTTTTTGAACCATTGTTGATCAAAGTTATGAACTAGGAAAGTCCTAGGACAAATTTGGGGTAAAAATGGACCGAAGGACACATACACAGTGAGTTTGACGCGTCGAGCCTTTCGTCCAAAATTTCCAGAAAGTGTTCCGGACGAGACCAAGGAGTTTCGACGCGTCAAGCGAATGACGCGGCGCGACATAATTACAATGGAGTGAAGCAGCACTGAAGGATTCATTCACTTTCCAAATTCAAATCTTCAATTTCCAATTTCAAAGCAGCATTATTTACATAATAAATAATTACCGGCAATTTCCAAAATAAATTAAGAAAATTCCAATTCCGCCCCAGCTTTGTACCTACTATAAAATCTCAGCTTCCTCAACCTTAATGGAGAGAATTCAGAATCCAAAATAGTTTAGAATTCAGAAATCTTTAGAGATAAGACGGGGAGAAATCAAGAGCCACAATTTATCTTGGGAGCAAGAAGAAGACTAGGGAGATTCGAGAGAATCGTCTGGTTCATTCTTGTACTCTTTTGATAATTTGTATTACTTTTATTAATATTTGCTATGTATAATTTAGCCATGCTTGGCTAAATTCTTTAGAGATTCTTGGGTAAAAGTGTTTATGAACCTATGTGTCTGAGCTCTCAGTTTCTTTAATATATTATTATTTGGGTTTAATACTTGAGTTGCAATTGTGATAATATTGTTTGATGCTTGTAATTAGTGGCCATAGTTACTTGTTTCGTTTGCTTTATTTGTGTTACAACGAGAGTTGGGCATAACTTTGGGCACACACAATTGCACTTAATTGTTGCACCTTGAGAAATGGTAATTTATTAGGGGGATTTAATTCTTGATTATTGCGCATCGAGAGATGGTAGTAGTTAGGAATTTATGATGCTTGATCTTGTTTTATTGGGTATTTAAGCCACGAGAGTGGAAATTCACTAGTGTTAGTGACTACGAGAGTAGCTCTATACCACCTTGCATCCCCACACTTGTTAAACCCAGATTTTAATATTGTCCTTAAGATTTGGCACTAGGTGATTAAATACTTGAATCCCAAGAATCTCATCTTCTCTCTAATTGTTTTCAAAATCCTGAATCTCTGTTTTGTTTATTTTATGCAAATCAATCATCTAAACAATCATTAGGATTAGCTCTAATGAATAAATTAGTAACTAGTGCTTGATACAACTACTTCCCTGTGGATCGATAACTCGTACTCCGAGTATTATTTGTTTGCAAATATACTACGCATCACAAATGGTTAATAACTGATTAACAAACATATTCCAAGTGAACCAACTGAAGATTCGGTTGTGCAAAAAAGTTAACTGATGCTTGGAAATTAGTACTTAGTATTGTGTTTGAACTTTGGATTGCTATTTTGTTATATAATGTTTAGGGTTTGGATTTGGATTATGTGATTATGTGAATATGTATTGTTTGGTGTTAGGAACATTGTATTAGGATTTTGATGATACCAATGTAATGTAGAAAAGTAGACCCCTAACTATCAGCTTTTTCGATCGCTGCTTTCGTCCTAGACGAGAGTTTCCATAACTCCTCTGTAAGTCGTGTTAAGCTAGACAAACACACGAAAATGAGTTATGACTAGTTGTTAGGATCTCCAAGACGAAAGAAGACACAAGGCATGATGAAAAACAACGAAAGTCAAGCAGAAGTTGTCAACCATCACGAAAGGACAGTTTTGTTAAAGACGATTCTTACCAAGCATTAATTCTCTTCAACAACGAGAAGAATGTTCTACCTGTATGATTTGACAACATCCTAGGACAATAAGGACCTCATCTTATGGGACACACTAATCGAGGAGCATTAAATGAAGATGTACCATCTCCTGGAGCTAAAGGACAAAACCCTAATGCTTTCCATACCTTCAACGGCTACATGGTACAACCTCATTAATGGAGCATTTAATGCATGAAGCTCCCCGGTCCTTGTCCACTGGTTAAAAGGTTCGAAAATTTCATCTCCCTCCAATGGATGAATTTTCATCACCTATATAAACCCACCTTCATCAACTAAGAAGGTGCTGGTTCATTATCACTCGACTTACTTACTTGAAAAAGCTCTTGAACGCTCTCAAATCTCCAAAAGCTTTTGTGAACCAGTATTAAGGTGTTAAGTTACTTGAAGAAGGTTATTGATCATTTTCTTACACCTTAAAGAAGTCTTGCCATTTGTTCGAAGCAATCATCTCTCACAGTCAAGACTTCATCGTTGGAGAAATCAAGAAATCATTTTCTACCAACCTCAACTCTAAAGAAGAAGTTGATAGAGGTGGAGTAAACTCGAGGAGTTGAAAAACCTACGAAGGCTGTCCGGCTTAGTGATCAAGGAAGTCTTTGTGTAATTGTACTAAAGAGTGATAGTGCAATCCTTCCATCAGTTGTGGAAGAAGAGTGGAGTAGGCAACGTTAGCCGAACCACTATAAAATCTCTTGTCCCTTCTATCTCTTTACTTACGCATTTTATTTCTGCATTCATATCATCCTGTTTATCACCCTTGACGAAAGTTTCCTAATATTGTAAACTCGTGCAAAGCATTTAAAATGAATCTGACTTTTCCGCTGTGCCAAAACACCGAAAGGTGACTTTTAGGGCATTTCACGAAAAGAGTCTATTCACCCCCCCCCCCCCTCTAGACTCTCGCTACATTCTTTCGGGACCAACAAGTGGTATCAGAGCCAATACCTTGTTCGGTAAAGGCTTTGCATTTACTGCCTGGTAGATCCCTTATCAAAAATCTCTTGAAAATCTTGCACATTTTTTTTTGCACGCTTTTTATCTCTAAAAATGGAAAAGGAACATGCACATCGCTCTAATCAACTTGCCTTTAGTCTTGCTAAATTTGATGACTGGAAGTTAAGAATGCAGGCTCTCTTATGCTCTATTCATGATGAAATGTGGGACGTCATAACAACCGGACCAATCACGGTCATGATGGCAAATGCACAAGCAGCCGCACAGGGAGCAGGAGCTGCACAGATGATACCAAAGCCGAAAGACCAGTATACCACGGACGAAAGAACAAGGGCAAATTTGGATAATGTAGCAAGAAATATTCTCTACAACTCTCTGGATGATTTTTTGTTTCCCAGAGTCCGAAAGTGCCAAAATGCCATGGAAGTGTGGAATGTCCTAATGAGTTTGGGAGAAGGAGACGAGCAAGAAAAGGACAACAAACTGACAATGGCCATGAAAAAATTTGAAGATTTCAAAATGCTGCCAAATGAAACAATCATGGAGATGGAACTCAGATTCACCAGACTTATGGGCGATCTGTCAGATCTCGGGAAAGAGCTAACTGAAAAGGAGATGAATCTGAAGATTCTTCGTGGGTTACCAAAATCATGGGAAATGAAGGTTATTGCAATGAGGGATAATCGAGACATGAAAACAACAAGCACGGCCAAGATTTTCAGTGATCTCAAAGCATATGAGTTCGAACATGAACCGAAAGATGCCGAAGAATCAGAAACAAGAAACATTGCTCTCGTGGCAAATCAATCAGCATCAACATCCAACAGGTCGAAATCTAACTCTTGTGATTTTTTATCTGATGAACAATATGCACTATTTGTCAGGAAAATGAAAAGGTTCATGAGAAAGAACAATTTTCAAGATCCACAACGTTCGGGCCACCGAAAGAAGCATGAGAATTCCCCTCAAACCTCAAAAACCAAAAACATGGACTCGCAACTATTGTGCTATAATTGCCGAAAGCCAGGACACTTCAAGGCGAACTGTCCTCATCCTATTGTGAGCAAGCATCAAGATAACAACACTACCACAAGTCCCTCAAAAGAGACTGGAGAAAGATATAAAAGGAGTGACAAGCCCGAATCATCAAACTCCAGAAAAGAAGGAAGAAGGAAGGCGATGGTAGTAAACGAAACTTCTGATACTGTTGCAACCGAAAGTAGCTCCTCAAGTTCGAGCTCCGAAGACGAAAACACTGATGAGGAGAAAGGACTGCTGTGCCTATTTAGCCAAGAGTCAGACGAACTGTGCCTCATGGCAGATGAAGATGAGGTAAACTCTCATTCATTGTCTTGTTATTCAGCTGAGTCAAGTTCTGTGGGAAGTCAAACCTCTAATGAATCTATCACCGAAATGATGAGGAGGTTCAAGTTGATAAATAGCACTTACTCCAAACTTAAGGAGGAGAACTCTCGGCTCATGATTAGCTATAATAAACTAAAGCAAGTTCGTATTGAGAACAATATGCTAGTCATTGCTAAGGAGCAACTTGAGAAAAATGTTCTCGCTCTAAAGGAGCAATGCACAACAAAAGAGAAGAGAGAGCAAGAACTGCTTGAAGTCTTGGATAAATTCAATAATTCATCCAATCTAATGGATAGAATGATGAATGAATCTAGACTGCCCGGGGAAAGAACTGGAATTGGTTTTAACCCCAGCTCCTCTTCACAAGTCGAATTGAACAAATTCACGAATGCATATTCACACGAAAGTTTCGAGGCTGCATTTGTTCAAGGACCCACCCAAGTGTCTGAGCCTATGATGGTAGTTAACAATGTCGAAACACCACAAACAACAAGCCAACCGAAAGGAACGGCTGTACAACGTGTTGTGGAATCTGGAAAAGAGAAAACTGTTAAAGGCAACCCTAGACAAATTTATGTCAGAAGGAATGGACCAAATGGCAATAGACAAGATCTAAACCATAAAAGAGGTCAGCCTAACAGGAATACTCGATCCAAGAAAAAAGACGAATGTTAACCAGAGGCAATATCGTCCGAAAGTTACACGAAAGAATCCTATTCAAGGAAATTCAAAGAACGGACAAATCAGACAACCCGAAAGATCCTTCATAAGATCTGGGTATGGCAATGGATGGACTGTGCCATCAGAAGAAGATTGGTTTGATTACCCAGAACCTCTCTCTAGAGCAGTATTTGAAAAGGTTCATCTGCGTAAACAAACTAATCATCTCGAGCATTATGAGAATCCTCCTCAGGAATATCTTCGTAAAAGATATAATGATAAAGTCTTTGCCAGCATTCATTATGATTATCGTATATCTAATGGATATAAAGGACCAAGGATGAGTCGTGGACACTCTAGGTTGATGTGGGTTCCAAAGTTGACTGCTAACCCTCAAGGACCCGAAACTCAATGGGTACCTAAAAACACATAATCTTTGATGCAGGAAAAACAGGTCATATGGTATGTTGATAGTAGATGCTCAAGACGTATAACTGGTGATAAAACAATGTTGAGCAACTTTATAGAAGTAGATGGACCCAAAGTTATTATTGGAGGAGAGAACAGTGGCAAGACTCGTGGAAAAGGGGACATCATCAAAAAGGGAATAACAATACAAGATGTCTCTTATGTTGAAGGACTGAAGTTCAATCACCTAAGCACAAGTCAATTCTGTGACAAAGGATACAATGTAGAATTCTCCAAAGACGAATGCAAAATCGTGAACACGAAGGATGGCAAGACAGCCTTAACGGGTCAACGAAAGAAGAACATGTATGTAATATCCTTAAATTCTTCTAACGCTAACGTTTGTCTTGTGGCCAAAAGTAATGCAGATCTCAATCAAGAATGGCACAACAAACTAAGCCATCTGAACTTGAAGACTATAAACAAGCTCGCCAAAAGAAATCTCGTGAGAGGACTACCTGAAGTGTCGTACACGAAAGATAAAATATGTGAAGCATGTCAAAAAGGAAAGCAATTCAAGTCATCTTTTAAGTCAAAAGATGTGGATGCAAACTCTCGATCTCTAAGCCTTCTACATATGGATCTCTTTGGACCAATAGATCCAACAAGTTTGAGTGGAAGAAAGTATACTCTTGTTATAGTAGATGGCTACACAAGATATACATGGGTGCTTTTCTTGAAGAAGAAGAACGAAACAGAAACAGCTCTTCCAAATCTTTTAAGGCAACTTCAAACAGAAAAAGGAGGTCAAAATAATTCGAATAAGGTCTTATTAGGGAACGGAATTTGTCAACAAAGTTATAAAGGAATTCTGTGCGCAAAATGGAATCTTCCATCAACTCTCGGCAGCACTAACTCATCAGCAAAATGGAGTGGCCGAAAGGAGAAACAGAACCTCGAAAGAAGCTGCACGAACGATGATCTCACACTCAGGTCTACCAAAGAGATTTTGGGCCGAAGCCATAAACACGACATGCTATACACAAAATAGATCCTTGATCAACAAATCTCACAACAAGACACCATATGAGCTATGGAAAGGTAAAACTCCTAGTATTGGTTATTTTCATGTTTTTGGTTGCAGGTGCTTCATACACAACAACGGAAAGAATCATCTAAGGGCTTTTGACGAAAGAGCTGATGAAGGACTATTCATGGGATATTCTTCAGTAAGCAAAGCATTCAGAGTTCTAAACAAACGAACAATGTCAAAGCCTTCAGCAACTTGTTGATGAAGATATCTCAGACGAAGAAGATATACTTTCGACTTACAAGAAATATCAGCTAAAGATTTCAGAACCCGAACCTGCGTCTCAAGAAAAGGCTGGAACTCTACAGAATGATCCTACAAGCACCACAACATCTGAACCAATGATATACATTGATCTACCATATATTCCTGAAATGGATGCTCAAAATCAACAAGATGCATTTGAACCAGACCTTCGGTGGTTAAAAGATCATCCATCAAATCAGGTTATTGGTAATGTCCAAGAAGATGTGAGAACAAGAGCCTCGTTGCACGAAAGTATGATGGCATGCTTCTTGTCACAAATAGAACCAAAAACCATAGAAGAAGCTCTAAGTGACCCTGACTGGGTAATAGCCATGCAGGAAGAACTCCATCAGTTTTAACGAAATAAGGTATGGGAACTTGTACCGAGACCATCTCATCAGAACTTTATTGGAACTAAATGGGTGTTCAGAAACAAAATGAGTGAAGATGGGCTCATTGTTAGGAACAAAGCTCGGCTTGTTGCTAAGGGGTATTGCCAAGAAGAAGGAATTGATTTTGATGAAACCTTCGCCCCTGTAGCTAGATTGGAGGCTATACGTATATTCCTGGCATTTGCAGCCTATAAGAATTTCAAAGTCTATCAAATGGATGTCAAGAGTGCCTTCTTAAATGGACTTCTTGAAGAAGAAGTGTATGTTGAACAACCTCCTGGTTTTGCAATCAATAATGAGCTTGAAAAGGTCTATCATCTCAAAAAGGCTCTTTATGGTTTAAAGCAAGCTCCACGAGCTTGGTATGACACTCTTTCATACTTTCTTATCAACTGCGGCTTCACGAAAGGAGTAGTTGACAAAACACTCTTTCGTATAAAAGATAATGATCATATTCTATTAGTCCAAATCCACGTTGATGATATTATCTTCGGAAGCACGAATCCAATTTTGTGTGAAAAGTTCTCCAATCTTATGAAAAGTAAATTTGAGATGAGTATGATGGGAAAACTAAATTATTTTCTGGGATTGCAAGTCAAACAATGCCCAGATGGAATATTCATTAATCAAGCCAAATATACCAAGGATCTAATCCGAAAATTTGGCATTGATGGAAAAAGTTCGGTCAAAATTCCTATGAGCACATCCCTTAGAATGGATGTTGATAATGAAGGAAAAGATGTTGATCAGAAAAACTTTCGAGGCATTATTGGTTCTCTGTTATACCTAATAGCAAGCAGACCTGACATTTCGTTTGCTGTTGGTGTATGTGCTCGATTTCAAGCCAAGCGGAAAGAAAGTCACCTAAGTGCAACTAAAAAGTGATAAGTGTTTATTTGTCTATATTTTCCCCCATTTCTCTAAGCCATTTTGCATATAGATCATTCCAAATTTCATGAGATTGGGACTAAATTGTGTTATTTTGCAAGGAGTTTGGTTTGGAAAGCATTGGAATCAAAGATGAGTAATATCATGCATTTTGGTGGATATTGGAGTCAAGTGGAGCATTATGGATACATTTAGAGTCCATGGTAGCCAAGGAGAAGCTAAGTTGATGGGCAAAACACTTCCAAGGAAACCTAAGAGTGGTGTATTCAATGGTCTTAGTCATTTGGGCAAACCAAAACAAAAGAGGAGCAAAAGATCAAGACATTGTAATTTTCGCTCATTTCGGACACTGTTCGGTGTTTTGACCATATCTCGGCCTAGGAATGTCCAAATGGGGTGATTATTGCACCATTGGAAAGCCAACTTAAAGGGGTACAACTTTGTTGAAGACCATAAGTGCCAATAAAATGGTTTTAGAGGAGGAAAATAGCCTAGAAGTCAAGACAAGTGCACAGAATTCTGTTTCCAGGAGCCTCGTACTACCTCGCGTACGCCCATCCCTCATCCCATCCGAGATCTGAAAAAGGAACCAGGTGGCGTACGCCCTGCCGTACGCCCGTACGCATGCCAGTACGACCATTCCAGTGTTCACTGGAAATGCACCAAAAATGGGACGCCCTTGCGTACGCCCATCCATCAGCTCAAGAATGAAGCAGGTGGCGTACCCCCTAGCGTACGCCCATCCCTGAGGGCGTCCCTACCTGCTCTGCCCCTATTTAAGCTCGAATTGAGCTCTTTTTCCATGGTTTTGACTTTTGTTAGAACCCTAGACACTCTCTTTTATTCTCCTTCATATTTTTAGGTTAGATTAGGCTTAGATTTATGTTTCTTAACACTTTTGAAGCTTGTAATCTTGGATTTGAAGCTTGGACTCCAACATTTCAAGATTCCACCATCCAATTTCTTTAGAGAAGTTTTCTTTCTTTCATCTCTTTCTTTTGCAAGATTTATGTTTAATGCTTGTACTTTTGTGTTCTTTATGATATTTAATCATGAGTAGTTAGTTTATGGACTTGAGTTAGGGTTGTGTTATCTATCTTGATGCTTGATTTGTGATTATTGCAAAAAGGGGGAAGAACTCCAACCTAGGGTTCATGTGTTTGTGAAGGTTTTGTATTTATATCTTGTTAATGTTTGATGTACACATTCATTAGCTTGTTTTTGGAGGATTCCTTGCCTCAACGAGAGTTGGGTGATGAATCCAAGCCACCCCTTGCATAGACCCGATTTCTTCCTACGAAAACAGGGGAAATTGGGGGCTTTAGATGCTTTGTGTGCTTGATGGACTTGGAATTGATTCACCACGAAAGTGGGCAATTCCTTGTTCTAATCCTTGTTTATTAATCACGAGAATGGTTCGTAGACTAGGATACCTACGTGCATTCTCGCTTGCTTCCTTGGTTACTTGTTCTCCCTAATCCCTTAGGTTGTTAAAGCATCTAGATGATAATGCTCCCTAACTTGAGTCCTATCTCTTTATTTTTGTGTTTATCTTTGTGTATATGTGTTAGTCTTATCATTTCCTTAAACTTGTAGTTTGCTTAGCTTCTTGTTGATTTCCTTATGCTAGTGCCTAGTTTATTGTGATTGCATATTGCGTGCCATATCCCCCAATCCCCTGAGGACGACATAACACACCCGAGCTCACATCTTATTTTTGCTACACATCAAAAAGATATTAAGATATCTTAAGGGAACGCAAAGTGTCGGACTCTGGTATCCGAAAGAAGGATCATTTGATCTAATTGGGTACTCAGATGCAGACTTTGCAGGTTGTCGAATTGATCGAAAAAGTACCTCAGGAACATGCCAATTCCTAGGAGGAAGAATTGTATCATGGTTTAGCAAGAAGAAACACTCTATTGCTACAAGTACGGCTGAAGCCGAATACATAGCAGCCGGAAGCTGTTGTGCTCAAATTTTATGGATGAGACATCAATTGAAGGATTATGGCATAAATGCACGAGAAGTGAGCATTAAATGCGACAACACGAGTGCAATCGCCATTACACATAATCCTGTCTTACACTCTCGGACTAAGCATATTGACATCAAATATCATTTCATTCGTGATCATGTCGAGAAGAAAGACATATCTCTTGAGTATGTTAATACTGATGATCAACTTGCAGATATACTTACAAAACCATTAAGTGAAGCAAGATTCTCCTCTCTAAGGCATGAAATCGGAATGATTGAAATGACATAAAGCCGAGAGAATCAAATCTGCAAAGATTCTTGCTCTCGATATTCAAAAGATTTGATCCATCCTCACACGCAAGGATCTTTATAAATGAGGTACACGACGTGCTTAAATTTTCATATCTAACAAAAATTCTAGTGTTTGTCTTTGCATGTGCAGATATGAGTACATACAGCGAAAGAACAATCACTGAGGCACAAGGAGGGAAAAGAGAAATTCTCAATGAACCACTTGTAACCGAGCAAGAGTTTAATCAATTTCTTGAACATTCTCAACACATACAGAGTCTTCTCCATGACACAACCGAAAATGAGTCAAGAGAGTCATTTCACTCTGTTGGCAACCCTATAGGGTATGTCAAGGAAGACAGTGTGTTGGAACAAGGTGGTAGTCTTAACTCCTCACCCTCAAGCACTCCTCCTAAGATGGCATCTCCTCTCAAATCCACCGCAAGCAGCAAGAAAAAGAAGCCCTAAATAACTTTGTTAGGCCACGGTGATAAGTTGTGATATTATCATGTTTGTAATCTTCTAATATATATGACTCTATCTTTCAAAATCTTTTTCAATATGGTGTCAGTATCTAAAAGATTTTATTAAGATTCTCACGATAACTTTTTGCCTATAAATTGTTTTCCCGTTTCATGAGCTTTACTCACTCACAACTCTTAAAAAAAAAAAAAGAAAAAGCTTGCAGGAATGGACAAAGGGAAAGGAAAGATCGATGAAGCTGAGAGAAGAGCTACTCGCCTAAAACATCATCTGCGAGAAGCCAGCAAGCTACCAAATGCCACCATCATTAAGCTAGAAGAAGATGGGGAAAGGGTCAACGTAACTTATTCCATGTCTAACGTACAGCAACACGAAAGGAGAAAGAAACTCTTGACAATCTGGTCAATGAATCCAGGGCTAAGAAAGCATACTGCCTAGAACAAGCCAAACGGCTTGCTAACAAGAGAATAATGATGATGAAAAGCTCTAACAAGCATTCAACATCTACACCTACTTCTCACTGGCATCCTTTTCCTGAAGTTTCCCTACCTAGTGATAAATCTTATGAAGATTTTACTATGGTTCACTCTCGGTCCTCAACTCTTTCACCCAAACCCACTCTCTCACTTGAAGAGCTGGATGAATATGCAAAGAAGGCAAACCTGTCTGATGTGACCGAAGAGATGACTCGTCTGGAACTTCACGTGCCCTATCGTTTTCTCTAATTTGTTGTGTGATGTACTCTCGTGACTTGGAACCTCTTCTTTCTTCTTTATGATATAATAAAAGTGTTATCTTTCGTACTCAGTATGAATGCAATTCTTGACTATGTTTAACTTTGTCAGCTTCTTGTTTAAAGTCACAGGAAAACTCATCACACAAGTGTAATCTGGTCAAAAAGGGGCCATAAATCATTATGAGTTATCTGACATTTAAGTACATTGAAGTTGGAGCATGGTTAATAAAGAATCGATTATTAACAGTCAAAGTCTTGCCTGGAATTGATAACTCCTTGAAGATATTTATAAGCATTGATTGCTGCGTTGAAAAATATGTGTAACAGACACATGAGCATTATGGATCTCTTGCTATAAAAGGAGGTGAATTCTTCACAACATCCCCATCACTCTCTTCCTCACCATAGCTCCAAAGAAACCTTTCACTAGAGGTGACTCTCACAAACTAAGAGAGGTTGCTAGACGTATCCGGGAGGAACAAGGCGATCTTTATCCTGGTAACAGTCCACAAACACCAGTGGACATCCTCTCTGATTCCGATTCATCTCTTCAATATGATGAGATGACTGGCTTTATTGTTGAAAGTGAAGAAAGGCTTTCAAAAGACCCTACTCTAGCCACCCCTGAGGATCCCAGCAAGTTTTATGATCGAGATTATATGGCCTTTCTGAAACAAGAGGATGTAAAAGAGGCATATGATAAGGGGGAAGAACCTGAATCCTCATCCGGTTCAAACTACCCACAAACCGGGAAGTGGTACAAGCAGATGTGGGGAAATCTGAAAAAGGTGAAAGCTGAGTCGTTTGGAGTCAAGAAAAACGAGAGAAAGAAGAATTGATCCCTTGGATTTTGTATCTCACCTTATGTATTTTCTTCTCTCAGTATTATGAATAATTCGTTGGCTCTGCTTTTCTTTAAAGATATTGAGCAAGACTTTATTTGTCTCATTTGTCATATGTTTAAAATCTCGGATCAAGGACAACTTTCTTGGAAATGAATATATTCCCTAAGGCGTGCCTTGGTCAAGTCATTCGGACACATCTTTTGAGAGGTTCAACCCACTATTTAATGGACCCTCTCACTTAACAATGGACTCATTCTTCACATTCCTCAAGCTCATGGATAAAGGGAAGGAAATGGCCCTCTCATCCGAAAGCTTATCTGTGCCTGAAAAAATGTCTCACCATGATCTCGGAAACTCAGTTGAGAAAGGTTCACCTTCTGGGAAGGAACCAGACATCTCAGAGTTCTACTCTCTTGTTCAACTCACACCTCTTCTGAAACACGAAGAAAGGTATCGTGCATTATACGCTTTTGCTAAAGCCAAAGTCTTGGCTGAACAGGATGACATGGAGAGACGAGGTCTCTCTAGAGAAACACTGGGAGAAGATCACGAGACACTCATCGCTGAAGTATTTGCTCATGAGATCCGAAAGAAGGAGTATTTTGAGCATGCACGAAAGAAGAAGGATAACATTGAGTAAAGGCAAGCCTGCCTACTAATGCACGAGAGATTGTACTCGTTTATGTTACGTTTGTCCTGTGTAATAAATCTCTCGGGAAAAGCATCTTTGTTATTGTAAAAAGGATTTGTTTGACTTTATTTGTCTTACAAATCTTATGTTGTGTTAATCTTATCTATCTTCGGGTTTGGAATCGTGCCTAAGACGCTTCATCTTTAACTTTTAATCCAAACCGTTTAGATGAATCATAATGGGGATCATGTGGCCGAGAAAAATGGTCCACTATCCCACTCTGTCTGACACAGGACGTGACGTGCATTTAATGCACCCATAAGCACTCAAGTGTTTTTCTCTCACCTCATTTAATGGTGGAATGATCAATTTTGATCTGCACACGATCTTATCACTCCCCCACTATGATCAATTACCATATTGGATAAGAGGAACCGGTAGTGCTTTTGAAATTCAAATAATCCATCTCTAAATGGGTTACCCATAACCGGTTACCCGGAGTTCGATAAAACCCTACGTAAAACCTCCTCTCATTATACATTACTTTTTTTTTTCACACAATCTCAACACTCATCCATCATTCTCCTCTGTCTCTCAATCCTTAACAATGGCAGAACACTCACAAGCTTCACCTACTGATAAAGAATCAGAAACACCATCCATCCTGGAAATCCCAAGCTTTCCAACTAAAGACTTGAGGTTCATTGAATCCAGAGTACCTTTTATCGTCGGGGGTAGCATGTGGGATGCACATGGATTTCTTGAATACATATTGAACAGAAGATTTGGCGAAGACATCATTCGACTCCTCACTGAAACAGGGCTGTACAGATTTATCACTCATCTTTACACCATATGGCACCCTATTGACGTGACTCAGTTCTACATGAACGCAACCGTCTCCTCTGATTCTCTGATCATTACCTCCAGGGTTCACAATCATGAAGTGATCCTCACCTCGGAAGACATTCGAACCACATACGGTTTTCCACAGAGAGATGACTCTTACATGTCAAACCTTACCCATTATTACCACGATCCAGAAGACTTTTATGTCTCTATCAAGAACAACCAAGGTCCGACGAAGTCAGAAATCTCATGGCCGTTGAAGAAGAAGTGGTTTTGACTAGATTATGAGTTTACAGTTGATATATTCAACAAAGTTGTTGATCACAAAACTTCAGGAACAGATGACGTAGCAAAGGAGAAATTAAAGATGCTGCATGTTTTTCTGAATGAAATCAAGGTGGATTGGTCAAAGATCATCTTTAACAATCTCGTCCACACCATCACCTTCAACCGAAAGAGTCCTGGTGACATAGCCAAGAAATTAGGGTATGGATTTATGGTCAGCTACCTTCTAGACACCAAAGGAATTTTAATGCGCCCAGGAATCCGGCCAGGACCGAAAGCATGTCATATGAAACAGAAACCTTCAGGTTATGACAAACCGAAGGCATTGGAGTTAGGAGTTCCTATTGAGCAGGTTAAAACCAAGAGGAAGTCGAGAACTCCTAAGGTTTCAGAGGATGATCAACCTAAGCCTAAGCGACAAAAGCGAGAAAAACACTCCTTTCGGAGTAAGGCAAAGAAGACAGATGTTGTTCTACCTCTTCCAGAGAAGAAAGATCCTACTCCACCTACTCCACCATCAGAAACAATCGTTGTAAAAGATTCTTCAGAAGAAGACAATCTGGCACTCTCAAGACTCGGCAAAAAGAGTCACTTTCGGTCTCCTGTCAAGCCAAAGCCTTCCCTAAAGAAACATTCTACACCGAAAGTAGCAGACACGAGAGAAGCACCTCCACAGGGGGAAGAAGTCATGAAAGAAGCTCACTCTCAGGGGGAAGCTCAACCGAAAGTTGTTCTTCCTGAAAGACTCTCTGATGATCAAGTCCCAGAAACTGATCTCGTTCCTTCATAAGTCCCCCATCCACAAGAACCTACTTTGGCAGAGCAACTTCTTCGAGAGTTGACACAAGAACCTGCTGATGTAGAAATGGAGGCCAGCCGCTTAAGTCTTCCACAAGAACCTGGTTCGCCAGAAAAGACGAAAGGAGCGTCTGATGCATTGTTTGATATGACATCTCTGCCACAAGAACCTACCAATGCAGAGCAGGTTATTCTGACACAAGAACCTGTGTTGGTAGAAGAGACAGCTGTTGTGCCGGTAACAATCCCAGTTATCCCGAAACCTTCTGTACCAGCTCCCAAAGCACCATCACCAGATCAAATTCTCCGAGCGTCTTTTGAAAGTGATTATCAACGAGTTTTGCAGTGGCAAAAGTGGCGCACCGCTCCCCTAAGAACATTCCTTGAAACCTTTGAAGCTATGCAAGACGAAGAAGACTTTGCACTGAAATGGGTTGGCACAGATGATGTTTACAAAGCCCTTCGCCTTGAAGAAATCAATCGAGTGTTTTCCTACAAGATGACAAATCGCACTCTCGGGAGAGACAAAGCTCCAATCTGCATTGAACTTAACAAACCACCATTGGATCCAGCTTTGGAAGAAGAAATGAAGCAACTTCGTTATGCCATGCTGCTGTCAAAAATCAAAACGACATTATAAAAGGAACACCAGAATGATCCAAACTGCAATGTTAGTGGCACGAAAGATGAGCATGGACGAGAGATTGAAGACGACGAAAGTGATATGAATGAAGATGAAGATGAAGATGATAATGATGATGATGATGATGTAGATGACGAGCATGATGACAATGATGATGATGATGATGACAATGATGATCAATTGGGTAATGCAGGTGTTCAAGAAGCCGATCCCGAAGACAGTGATCCAATTTTGATCGCTCCTGATTATGATACTTTTCCTCAAAGATCTCCTCTAAGAAAATTACCCTCTGACAGTGATGACCCAAAAGAAGCTTCAAATGAACATCCCGAAGATCTGTCTCGTGCCATAGTTCCACTTGTTCTACCTATGGACGAGACTCCAATCAAGCAAGAGAAAGAATCTGTTCGTGAGAGCAAACTGGAAGTCTCACCAATCATTCTCAGCTCAGCAAGTGGTGGCAAAAGGGAAGCATCACATCAAGATGAACAAATGGACAGAACACCAACAAACATTGAAGAAGAGTCTACTGCAGAGTCCCCACGGACTATCATGAACCTCATGAGAGAAACTGTCCATTTAGCCGAAACCATCCATTTGCAATATCTTGCTTTACGGCAAAAGGACACGAAAGTTTTAGATGATTTATGCAAGAAGGTAGATCTTCTGATGGCTGCCCAATCTCAACCTCAGCCTCCACCTCAAGAACAGCCTCAACCGTCTCAACAAGCTCAATCTGATCACAAGTTTTTTGAGCGAATTGCTAAGAGACTTCATGAATTGGACACCACCATGAACAAAGTTGCACGGCAACAACACGAGCTCAAACATTCTCATTTTGGCCTTAAAGAGCGTGTTGACCTAGCATGTACCAAGATCGATACTTATAAAGATAATGCATACCAACTGGGAGAATATGCTCTTCAAATTCTCGGGTATGCCCAGGATATCTTGGTTGCAGTCAATAAGGTTTCCTCTGTTCCTCCTACCACATGTGCTGATGATGCCAAAAAGGGGGAAAAGAGAAATGACGACAAGGATAAGGATGATGATCATCCGAGAGATAACACGAAAGATCAGTCTCCAGAAGCAAGACATTTGCCTTCTTGGACACCAAGAGACTCTGGCCGAAGGAACACAAATCCATCCCATCCGCCATCAAGGTCTCGTGGTCACCATTACTCAAAGCCAAGATACCATGGTCGATACCAATCCAAATCAATTAAGCCTCGCCAATCTTTTGGTTCTGAAGCCAAGTACATCTTTGCGGGTCTGTCCAAGAGAGAACAGACGAAACTAAGGCAGAGACTTATGAAGAACAACAAAGTAACTATGGATGGCATAGGAAACTTTGTGGACTTTGTTCCTTACGAAGAAAGAAGTGGTAAACGTTTTGAGGGTTGCAATGTCCCTACCTGGCTCAAAACAAGGGACAATCATACAAGGCAAGATCACATTAGCACCCAAAACGAAAGGATCAAAAGAGAAAACAGAGAGCTGTGGAAGAAACATGATGAAGAAATCAAAAGAAGAGAGGATGAAGCAAAGGAAAGAGAAAGGATCAGGAATCTCATCGAAGATCTTTCAAGTGTAACCAAAGACTCTCCACAAAATGTTATTCACAATGCAGCTTTCAAAGTGCACAAAAAGTCAGGAAAGAGCTATCAAGAAGGAATGAATTCGTTTGAGCTAATTTCGTGGTGGAAGGCTGGAATAGTTGAAGGAAGGAACATTCGTGAAGCTTATAACAACTACACAAGCTTGAATATCAAAGGAGAACATGAAGAGCTTGTCAGGACAAATCCAATTAAGGTCTTCAGGAAAAAGATCAATGAGGGAATAGACCTCAAAAGAATGCTCAAGCATCAAAAGGAAAAAGACGACAAAGAACATGAAGAAGCTGCTCAACAGAAGTCTAAGCTCTTAGAAATGTAAGATATCTTTCGTTCTGTTTTCATCATAAAGTTTTTGTAACTTTTGCTATCTTAATATGAAACTCTCTTTGTCACACATCTCGTGTCACTTGTCTGAGTTATTCGTCCTTGTCTTATTTGTTAATGCTTTCATCCTAGAAAAGGACTTATACACTCTCACGTAAGGCTGCTTTTATAATAGAAAATTCTTTATGGAATCCTTTTCAGCCTTACAGGAAGGGTATAGGTTTTGGCATCATCAAAAAGGGGGAAATTGTTAGGAACATTGTATTAGGATTTTGATGATACCAATGTAATGTAGAAAAGTAGACCCCTAACTATCAGCTTTTTCGATCGCTGCTTTCGTCCTAGACGAGAGTTGCCATAACTCCTTTGTAATTTATGTTAAGCTAGACAAACACACGAAAATGAGTTATGACTAGTTGTTAGGATCTCCAAGACGAAAGAAGACACAAGGCATGATGAACAACAACAAAAGTTAAGCAGGAGTTGTCAACCATCACGAAAGGACAGTTTTGTTAAAGACGATTCTTACCAAGCATTACTTCTCTTCAACAACGAGAAGAATGTTCTACCTGTCTGATTTGACAACATCCTAGGATAATAAGGACCTCATCTTATGGGACACACTAATCGAGGAGCATTAAATGAAGATGTACCATCTCTTGGAGCTAAAGGACAAAACCCTAATGCTTTCCATACCTTCAACGGCTACATGGTACAACCTCATTAATGGAGCATTTAATGCATGAAGCTCCCCGGTCCTTGTCCATTGGTTAAAAGGTTCGAAAATTTCATCTCCCTCCAACGGATGAATTTTCATCACCTATATAAACCCACCTTCATCAACTAAGAAGGTGCTGGTTCATTATCACTCGACTTACTTACTTGCAAAAGCTCTTGAACGCTCTCAAATCTCCAAAAGCTTTTGTGAACCAGTATTAAGGTGTTAAGTTACTTGAAGAAGGTTATTGATCATTTTCTTACACCTTAAAGAAGTCTTGCCATTTGTTCGAAGAAATCATCTCTCACAGTCAAGACTTCATCGTTGAAGAAATCAAGAAATCATTTTCTACCAACCTCAACTCTAAAGAAGAAGTTGATAGAGGCGGAGTAAACTCGAGGAGTTGAAAAACCTACGAAGGCTGTCCGTCTTAGTGATCAAGGAAGTCTTTGTGTAATTGTACTAAAGAGTGATAGTGCAATCCTTCCATCAGTTGTGGAAGAAGAATGGTGTAGGCAACGTTAGCCAAACCACTATAAAATCTCTTGTCCCTTCTATCTCTTTACTTACGCATTTTATTTCTGCATTCATATCATCCTCTTTATCACCCTTGACGAAAGTTTCCTAATATTGTAAACTAGTGCAAAGCATTTAAAACGAATCTGACTTTTTCGCTGCGCCAAAACACCGAAAGGTGACTTTTAGGACATTTCACGAAAAGAGTCTATTCACCCCCCCCCCCCTCTAGACTCTCGCTACATTCTTTCGGGACCAACATTTGGTAGTAAAAATTAAGAAATTTTGAAATTTAGGAATCTTAAACTAAACTGAATAACGAATCGTTTCAAACCGAACCGAAATCTAATGTTAAACCGAAAAACCAAAACCGAAATCCAAAAAAAAAAAAAAAAAAACGAATCGAAACCCGAAACGTCCACCCCTAGTAGGCACCGTTAAAATTTTAAAATATAGAAAATATATATAGGAAAAATTACATCTTTGGTCCTTGAGTTATACTCAAGTTTTGACTCACTCCCTGAGTTATGACCATATCCATTTTTAGTCCCTCAGTTATGAACCAAGTGGTGTATTTGGTCCCTGACCGTTAAAACTGACCGAAAAATTAAAAAATTTAAAATTTGATGGGTAAAGTAGGAAATTCACATTTTATTCCCTTTTTATATCAAACCCACTTTCAACATTATTTTTCCCTTCTTAGCCTCTTATTTCAAGATTGTTCAATTCTAAAAGCATTTCAATAACTTTAGTATGACTTGTTAGGAATCTGACTCTCGTATAACAAACTTAAAACTTAGCACAAACAAAAAAACAATTGATCATTGTCTTCATACGTGTGCAATACACTATCCTATCAATTTTCAATGTTCTTTACTAAGTAACAAAGATAATCAAACCAGAACTTTTGAGATACAAAATGATATCAAATTTCTCAGGTTGCTTTTATGAGAAATTCAACAATGGAATGACTATTTTTTGGCAAATTACCAACTATAAACGGATTTAGCATGCCTTTACCAATAGTCGTTTGCTCCAGGCTAGGGTGTCACTTCACCATTGACACTTACGTTTAAAAATTATTGTTTGAAAATTATAATTTAGTCATAGTTGATAAGTGTTTTTGTCTTTTGGAAGGAATTATTTCCTCATTTTGTGTTGTCATGCTACTTAAATTTTAAGTTTTGACACTTTAGAAGCAATTATGATTATTTTTTGGGGGGACAAACTTGATGTTCATTAAGATTTTAACTTAAGTCTTAAATCTTAAATTTGAATCGGACTCAATGTCCATTGTCACATATGAACATGAATCCTAGTTCCAAACAATCATTAGGACACAACATGAACAAGGAATCTAACTCCAATAAAACTGTCTTTGAGAAATCAACTGACATGTTGAAAATTGCAACAAATGCCATCAGGTTGTCTTGCACTTAATTGTATTTAATTAAGGCTCTGTTTGGCAAACCTAGCTAAAAAGCTATAAGTTAGGAGCTGAAAGCTGAAAAGGAGTTAAAAGCTGAAAAGCTATAAGCTCGGAGCTAAAAACTGAAGTGCTGTTAAGCTAGCTGTTATGATTGAAAGTGTTTGGTAAAATTAGCTTTTTGATAAACTGATAAATGTAAAAAGACCAAAAATGACATCATCATAAAATTTAAATTAGTTTGTTTACATATTAAAATGTAACATTTTGTCTTTTAAAAAGTAACATTTTGAAATAAAACTATTAGGATAATCATGATCTAGCATCTTATAATGAAGTATCAATATTGTTGCAAATCTCATAATAATAATAATAATAATAATAATAATAATAATAATAATAATAATAATAACAATAATAACAATAATAACATTAATAACAATAATAATAATAATAATAATAATAATAATAATAATAATAATAATAACAATAATAATAATAATAATAATAATAATAATAATAATAATAATAATAATAATAATAATAATAATAATATTTGCGGTGAAAGTTGCGGATAAAAGGATAAGAGAAAATGATTTTAATTGGGAAGGGTATATTATGTCATTTCTTTAAAATAATAAGGATAAAGATGGAAAAAAAGTTAGAAAACTAGGAGCTTATTTTGAAATGCTACCTAAGGTAGCGTTCCAAAATAAGATCTTATTTTAAGCTAGGAGTTTATTTTAGGAACATTACCAAACAGAGCTTATAATTTATTAATAGTTTAAAATAAGCTATAAGCTCCTAAATAAGCTCTGTCAAACAGAGCCTAAATATATATGGGGTACTATGTACGTAACTTTTGGCCCTTATGGATTTTTACTAGTTTTTTACGCGCATTGCGCGATTGAGATAATGCCCAATATATTTTTTTTAAATAAGTACTTTAAAGTATATCAATGCAAGATTATATTGGAATTGTTCATGCATAGATAATTGAATGTTAAATTTGCCTACTTAAATAGACAATTCTAAGTTTACAAATGCAATATAATATAGTCAAGATTAATTATAATTGTCAATAAAATAATGAGCAAAAAAAACATTTTTGGTCCTAGACTTATAGTGGCTTGGACAATTTTAGTCCTTTATAAAAAATTTTGTCATTTTATGGACAGAGTTATTGTGGCAAGGACATTTTTGGTCCTCCTTCTATATTTTTGTTAGATAACCGTCTGAGAGAGGGGTAATTACGTCAGTTTAGGCTATCTCCTTCTATATATTATATCTATATGTGTTTTGTTTTCTTCTCGGTCATAATTCGAAGGAGTCGGAGAGTCCAAGTTGCAGTAAAGGCATGGTTGTGTGCAGAGCATTTCGTAGTGCAAAACTACAAATAAATGAGGGTCGGAGTAAAGGCATGGTTGTGGGACCAAAACCGTCCATCTCACAATAAAGAGATAGCCTAAATTGACATAATTGCCCCTCTCTCATACAGTTATCTAACAGAAATATAGACGGAGGACCAAAAATGTCCTCGCCACAATAACTCTGTCCATAAAATGGCAATTTTTTTTATAAAGGACTAAAATTGTCCAAGCCACTATAAGTCTAGGACCAAAAATGTCTTTTACTCTAAAATAATTGTATAGGTATGATTGAAACCAAATAGGGACATAAGGGAGAGCAAATAAAAATTAGGGCATAAAATATTAAATATATACTAATATTAAAGAGCTAACTGCTGATTGGCAAACAAGGACATTGCGAGATAGAGAGAGAGAGAGAGAGAGAGAGAGAGAGAGAGAGAGTTAATTCCAGCAATGGTCCTCCGACTATATTGATTTTCCAAAATTAGTCCTTGACTTTTAAATTGGACACTTTAAGTCCCTTGACTTTCAATTTCTTTCCAATTGAGGTCCTTTCGTCAGATTAGGGTAAAGTGGACTTTAAATGAAAGGTAAATTAGTCATTTCATCTGTCTAATGTATAATTCTTCGTATTTCTTCCTTGTATACGCGACTTCGGACATCAGATTCACTTAATTGCTTAATCTCTAATGGAATTTTGTTCTTCGAGTGGATTTAGGGATTAAGCAATTAAGTGAATCTGATGTACGAAGTCGCGCATACAAGGGAAAAATACGAAGAATTATATATTAGTCAGATAAAATAACCACTTTACCCTTCCATTGAAGTCTAATTTACCGTAATCTGACGAAAGGATCTCAATTGGAAAGAAATTGAAAGTCAAGGGATGTAAAGTGTCCAAATTAAAAGTCGAGGACTAAATTTGGAAAATCAACATAGTCGGAGGACCATTGTTGGAATTAACTCTCTCTCTCTCTCTCTCTCTCTCTCTATATATATATATATATATATATATATATATATATATATATATATATATATATATATATATATAGGCGGGTTCAGGTGCGGCAGTGTCTTACGGTGCGGCAACACCAATAGTTCACCAAATATGCACCATCAACGTTAGGAAATACACCACACAAAACAGAGTAAACAGAGCCCTGCATCACCAAACACACACCATTAGGTGTGAGTAAAAACACCATACACTGTTCGAAAATACACCATTGGGGGTGGTGAGTTATATGGTGTGTTTTTTTGAGTCTGTGGTGTATTTTGTGATGTTTTATTACATTTCATTGGGGTGTGTTTTTATTACACTGTTGGTGCATATTGTTAACACTGTTGGTGTATTCTGGAATTTGACCACACCGCCGCACCGTAAGACCCCGCCGCATATGAGCGCTCTTCTATATATATATATATATATATATATATATATATATATATATATATATATATATATATATATATATATATATATATATATATATATATATATATATATATATATATATATCGAATAATATTTTATATAATTTTGTGTGTGTATATATAAATATTATTTTACGATATTAAATCGATTTTTGGTTCATTATCACCAACACTAATTATGCCAACTTTGATTGGGATGAGGTTGGAACCTCAGACCTTTCTTATTGAAATCAATGAGTAAGTTAACGGTGAACTAACAGAAATTAACGGAAAAGATAATATTTAACGGAAAAGTTAAGGGATAATCATTTTCATTAAGGATAAATTAGGAAATCTTAAGGAAAAATTAAAATCTGATCAATCTGAGGCATTCATTTGATTAAACAATTTGACCGCCATTTTTTCTACCCATTATAGGCCTAACTCTCTTGGACTCTTATTAGTATAGTAGATTAAATCTTTTCTTTCAAAAATATCTTATGCTAAATTGCCAGCTACCATATTATGGACTATACATAGTGATAACTCATACATTTTTAATTTGGATCAAATAGTCTTGTTGGTTTTATGAATTTTTACCAGTCAACGGGTGGTCAACATTACTGTTAAATTAATGGGTATATAGAAAAAATATAAAGAGAAAATATGGAGAAAGTAAATATGTGTTGTATAGTTCAGAATTACTTGTTGAAAATTGTTCTCCTCCTTCCCATGCAATCATTATATATTGTGCACCAGGGCACCCTGCCTACCCAAAACGACGTCATTTTGTTAAGTTGTGTGGGAGTTGACGCGACAGAGTTTATGAGTATTCTGTGTTGGTCCCAAAAGAGGTAAGGTGAAAGTCTAGAGGGGGGGTGAATAGACTTTCAAACTTTTCCGCACAGCACAACAATTGCTAAGCCAGAGATAAACCAAAACTTTTAACTAGATTGTTAGAGTATGGTGCACAGTGGAATTAAATAAAGATAAAGTGTGTGTGAGATTGTGTGAGTTATATCTCGTGTAGAGCAAGTAAAGAGCAGTAAGTAAAGAAAGCAGTAAAGAACACAAGACAATTATAGTGGTTCGGAGGTGGTGTAATCCCCCTACTCCACTTTCTCTTATCTCCAAGAGCAATTCACTATATCCACCACTTCTTGGTTACAAGATACAATGAATTTCCGCGATCTAGTGCTTTGATCACCAAGCCCGCACTACTCACGCCCGGTGACACCACACTGCTGCTTCGGGTTTCACGTCGTCGCGCTACAATCCCAGGATTTCACGACTCCGCGTTACTTTCCACCCGTCTTCCACACTCCGGTAGAAACGTGTCCCGTGATCTAGTGCTTTGATCACAAAGCCCGCACTAATCACGCCCAGTGCCTCCGACACTGCTGCTTCGGATCTCACAGCTCCGTGTGACAATCCAGAATTTTACAACTCCGTGCTACTTTCCTCCCTTCTCTTGTTTTGCTCCAAAACAAGTGTTGTCTTGCTTCCAACTTCGAGACTCTGTAATTGATCTTCAATGATGCGCTTAGTCTCTTTGATGAAGATGAAACACTCTGGAATGATTTCTCTTGATAGCTCTAAGTGTTTTTTCTCTTTGAAAATGTGACACCCCGAAATCCAAATTCGGTTAAGGGATTAATTAAGTAATTAATCCTATCTCAATATGTAATTTAATTCCTTAAATTCCTGAAATTTAATAGTCGGGGACTAGTAATTGACTAGTCAACCCCATAGTCAAAGTTGTACCTTGAGCTTTGTAAAGAGTTCCCTTGTTCCTTACACCTTTCCATGTTAGTATGGGTATTCTTGACCTTTCACCTTGTGTTAGTATTGTAACCTAACCTAGTGAGAACACCTCATTTCTATCCTTACGCTTTCCAAAATCCTAGCTCCATCTTCTCTCTAAAAAGGTGGGTAGCTTTTCTTCCAAGCCAAGTTGAAACCTTGTCAAGACTTCAAGAGTTGCTTCCAAGATTCAACCTTTCATATATTTGGGCATCTAGGAGGGTAATATCCATGTTCATCTTGTGTTTTTAGTGTTCTCTTAGGTGTCTTTTCTTAAAGATAGGATCTTTATGATCTTTTGGTGTGTTTTTGAAGTGGGTTTGGAAGGTGGGCTTTGATAGGAGCTTGGTGTGGTGTTAAGTGAAGGTTTTTGGTCTACAAGAGGTAATCCATGCTCTACAAAATCTATTTTGCTTACCTATATGAATATTTCTTGCATTCTACATGTGTTTTGCTATGAAATGTGAGTGTTTATGCATTGTCTTGTGAAAATGCATATCTAGAGCTTGTGTTTAGGGTTCTTGTATGCCATTGCTTGGCTATTCATTTGATTCAAGTCACTTTGTTGTATTTGGTGAGATTTGGCATGTTTTGGACTTGAATTTGAGCTTGGAGTTGAAAATCCCCGAAGGGATTATTTTGGACATAGGGATGTACTCGCGGGCGGAACGGTGGGTAGAGCCCTACCCGCCGCCCCACCCGCGGGGAACAAGGCTTGTGGGTGTATGTACCCGCGGGCAGGACCACGGGTAGGGGCCTACCCGTGGGTCCACCCGCGGGGTACACTTTGGTGTACGATCGGGATTTGTTCCCCGTGATTCTTTTGACTCGGTATTTGGTCTTTTGACTTCCCGTTGTTCTTTTGTGGAACTATTTGAGTGTCTTCTTGATGTTTCGTATGTCTAGAACTATATGGTAGGAATCCATGTAGGTTTTGATGTTCTGAATCGTGCTAAGTGTTCAACATTGTGATTCGTTGAACCGTGATGAGTCTTGTGTGATCTTCGGAACTACGTTTGGTTTACCCGTTTGATAAGCATGCTAGTTCGGTGTTTAAATGTTAGCGTGTGTGTTGTTTGTACCTTCTTGTTGGTTGATGATAAGTTGTGTTATTCATCGTTGTTGTTGTTGGACTGTGATCCATTCCTTGATTGAGTATGGTTTCATATCTTCGTTGTGATCTGTTGATTGATTCCTGTTGTGGTGTGATGCGTGTGTGGCTTTACCTGGATTGCACGATTAGTGGTATGAGACACTAGTCACCAAGGTATTGCAGTGGTCCTCGTGGTGGGCATGACGTGATTATGGAGTTTGTGGCCTGAGTGATGGGTCCACGTATTTCTTGGGTGGCATGTGTTGCCGTGTGTGTGAACGGTACCCTCGTGTACTATGAAATTGGTGGTTTGTTGGTGGGGGACGACGGTCCCAGGAGGGAAAAGGTTGGACTAAGAAGTACAGGGGTCCTGGAGGTAATGGTTGGAAGAAGATATAAGGTTGGGGATAACCATAAGGTTGGAACCGAGCATAAGGAAGGCATATCAACTAATGATGGGTGATGTCACGAGGGCTTGTGTAGCCGTTGTTGTGAGTTCTCTTCTTGTGACGTGTGTAGTCACAAGGCCATGTATTGCCTTGACATGTGTTGCCGTTTGTCGTGTCTTATTCCTTTAAGTTATGCATGTCAGGTGTTGGTCTATTGTGTGATGATAGACCATACCTTGAGACTTCTTGTGAGTTGTTGTAGTTCTTTGTGGCTTGGGATGTGTTCCCGTGTTCTTGTTGAGAGTGTTGAGTCTTGTGATTAACTATTACTCTTGGTTTTTGAACTTATATATATGTATTCCGTTTCGCAAATGATTTTACAAATGTATATCTTACCTATGTATGATATTTCACATGTATTGGTGGGTTACCAGCATTATTCGCTGACCGGGCGTCGTCCCATGTTTATTGTGTTCTTTCAGGTGATGTCTAGACGAGTGCGCGGTCTAGTGCTTGCTAGTATAGCTTCTCCTTTACGTTTTGTGGCGTGTGAGCCAGCTTAGATGTAGAACAATGAGACATTTGGTTTAGATTTAAACATTGCAGATGTTGCATGTGCGTTCATCCCTTTGGTGAACGTGGCATAGCACCCCGTATTCCAGTTTATTTATATCTATCTATTTTTCAATCTTCCGCTGTGTTAGCTGTTTGGTTTAGTTATCTGCATGTTTAAGGTTTTAAATTAGCATGTTTCTTTGGGGGTGTTATAGAAAATATAAGTAAAGCACTTGATTTCTATGCTTTGTTTAGCTTTGTTTAAGAACTCTCTGAATATTTCTCTTTTGAAGCTCCCTGAGTTCTTTTTCTTTTCTCACTTCTCACTTGAAGATTTTTGGTATGCTCTATACCAAATGAGATTTTTTCTCTTTGTATTATTGCTATCTTGCTCGTTGGTTCCCCTTCTTCAAGTCTTCATATCTTCATCATTTTATAGCTGGTAATGAGAATCTGTCCGTTGGAACGGACGATCTCATTTTTGAAATCTTGTATCTTTTGTCAGAGATCTTATCTTATCTTCTGGCAAGGTGTCAGAAAGAGATAAGCTAGCCGTTGGTAGAGCTTCAACTTCATGCAAATGAGTACCCAAACTTCATTTGATATTCCTCTGGTTTTCTTGTCAGAGATCTTATCTTATCTTCTGGCAAGGTGTCAGAAAGAGATAAGCTAGCCGTTGGTAGAGCTTCAACTTCATGCAAATGAGTACCCAAACTTCATCTGATATTCCTCTGGTTTTCTCTTGTTTCTTGGAAATATCTGGGTCTCAGTTTTGTGTAGAATGGCTTCTCTGATTAGCTCTGAAGTAGTTCTTGGGATTTAAATACTTCAAAATATTCTTCAATTTAATCTCATACTAGTTAGACTAGTATTTTTCCTTTTTTCCTTGTGTATGTAAGTTTTTCTTCATCTTCTTCATTCTCACTTTGACTTTGACTTCGAAATTGGCTCCCAGACTTCTCTTGGTATTGAATTTCATCGAAATTGGCTCCCAGACTTCTCTTGGTATTGAATTTCATCTCAATGTCTTTTTTTTTAATCGGTCCCCAATTTTGAAATTCTTTTTTTTTTTAATCGGTCCCCAATTTTGAAATTGCATCCCATACTACAACTTGAATTGGCTCCCAATTTCAAAAACTAGCTTGCCACCCAAGTGAAATTGCTTCCCAATTTCCACTCAAATTAATTTTGGCTTCTCAAATTTTTACCTTGTAGAATTGTTGATGGTGAGATTTGAACTTGAGCCATTTCACACAATAAATCAAGCATCTTCCACTTCATCCAAACAACTTATTGGTTAAATCTCCAATCATCTTTGATGTACTCCTTTCTTTCCATAGATGCTTGATCTCCAAGTCAAATTCATGCGATCTTCCAAATTTAATTTTATTTCACGAAAATTCTTCTGGGATATCTTTTTGAGTAGCATTGACGTGAAACTTCATATTATTCATCTTCTTCTATTTGTCATTTTCTCCAGACAAATTCTTGAATTTAGACTTGATATCTTCTTCTTCTATTTTCATGCATCTTCCTCTGTTTTTCTCTTTTGCAATTTAAATAATTTCCCGATCATGGTCTAAGACTCTACTAGACCTATAAACTAAAATTGGGGGATCTACAAATACATATTTGACATATCAAAACCATTACACTTTATTCCTAACAATTTCCCCCTTTTGATAATGCCAAAACCTATACTCAGTCATTGGCTTTAAGTCTTTGAAAAATAATCATTTTGCTCAATTTTATTTGACAAAGCCAAGATGAGTTTAACAAATGGTTTTCTAGACACAATCAAAAGAAACTTGTGAATTAATTTTTAGACAAGCTCCTAAACCCATCTTGATTTATTTTATTTTTGAACATCATTTTTTTTATGTGCGTTTTGACATTCCTTGTCTTTTTAATTCACGAAGGTCTAATTACAAAAGACAAATAAAATACTAAACTCAAAATAGACCATGGGAAATTATTATTGATATATTCTGAATTCTTAGAGAAAAACGCAACAGAGGTTCGAAAATAGCGAAAACATCAGCTTAAGAGATTTTTCAGATTACCTTCTGGGTTTCTTCACTCTCATGTCTTTCTTCAAAATTTCCTTGACATGTTCTCTGAGCTTGAAGAAATCATCTTTGAACTTCGCATTTTGAAATCTCTTTGTAACTTGCCCGGCCATGTAATATCCAAAAGCTTCTTTGATATTATTGCCTTGAAGAACTCCAGCTTCCCACCATAAAACACATTTTTCGAAGCTTCTTTCTTCTCAAAGATTCCTGCCGATATTTCCAGTGAAATCTCTTAGTTCATACCACATCTCGGTTCTTTTCCTTTTGCCTTCTTCTTCTTTATTCTTCTCCGAGATCCATTGGGCTTGATCGGCTGCAAGCCATTTCTTGATCATGCTTGGTAGATTTTCCTTAGTCCATATTGTTGTCTGAGTGGCGGTATCTTTAGAGCATTCAAACTAGCCACGAGTTTCAGCAACTTTCGATGTACTCGTACCAAGACTAGGATTCGCGAACTGAGCAAAACCAATCTGAGATGGTCCTTGGGTCGATATTACTGGCTGTTGTTGACTTCCAAGAATAAATTCTTGTTGTTGCAAAGCCAAGTGACTGAAAATTTCTTCCCCCCTTTTGGCGTTATCAACCAAAAATGCAAGGGTTTTACAATCTCGGTCTTGGTTCGCCTTCACAGTATCAACACTATTGTGTGTTTCAATGGAAACAGCCTGCAAATTTTCCAGCTTGTTTGTTGCAACTGTGAGTTCAACTTCAAGTTTGTTGATTCGGCTTTCTTGATCTTGAATCACCTTGATTTGTCGCAAGTGGCGTTCGTTGTGAATATTTTCAGCTGCTTCACGTTCCTTCTTCATGAGTTGAATCACTTCAAGTAAGCCTTTTGTCAATTCTCCTTTCAAGATCTTTTCAGCTTTGTCAATCTGAGTTTTCAAAATATTTTGATACTCCATTAATTCCTTCAGACTGATTCGTGTATCCGTGTGTTGTTGATCCATCTTTTGATTTTGTTCAATCAACTTCTCTCCAATGGTTTGACAAACAACATCACCGGATTCGGCAACTTTGGCAAATAAGGATGTAAAAATGTCATCTTCTTGATCACTTGTCTGCACAAAATTTTGAGGAGATCCGAATGGACTCCTCCTCGGATCTGTGAGAACGGGTGTGTCAAATAGTTGCATCCTTTCTTCTTCTTCAGGTGATTCAACTTCTTGATTGAGATCACCAATCTCTTCTTCTAAGACTTCTGTTCTTGTATAATTGTCTGCAAATAAATCTTCATTTTCTAGAACAGGGTCCATGATAGGTATGGTAGACTCGGTATGGTGTACTGGCAATACATTGGATAAATCCTCTGTGATTTGTTGTCTACTCTCAGTAGCAACTTCTACTGCAACTTCCATTGGTATATCTCTTCTTATTTCTTCTGACACTTCTCCACTTAATTCTTTTCTTCTTTTATCCCTTTTTGTAGCCATAATATATTTTTTTAAATTTCTTTTATTTCCCTTTTTTTGTTTTTATTCATATTTTTTTTTGTGTGTATCTTCTTGGCTATGAAACATTGTTCTTTTATAAATCTTAGGGATTTTTCATTTTTAGGAGATAGAGATAGAGAGAACCAGAAGCAAAAACATTCATAATTTTTATTTATCTCCTTCTTAGGGAGAAGGAGAGAGAGAAAGAGATAATAGGACACTTTCAGCAGGCAGAGAAACCAGTACTCATGCAATCATCTGAGTCATAACCTATCCCATAGCCTCCTGGCGGTGAATGAGCGTATCCTGGTCCAGAGTCATCACTAGACTCACTTTCCTCGAGCATTGACCCGTTTGAGCTTGAAGATGAGTAGGTTTGATTGAAAAACCTTGTAAAGTCCACAGGAGGACGGATGAACGGGTTGATTGGCATTTGCTGAGGAGGCGGTGGAGGAGCAGGAACTTCTTGCGGCAGAGGTGCAAGAACTGGTAGACTTGGTGGAAACTTCGGAAGGGGTTCTGGTGGTGGAGGATGGTAGAACCCTTCGAAACCAAGAGGGGGTAGAACCGGTCCAAACGTCAGTTGTTTCAAATAATGGAGATATTCTGAATTACTCATATTCAGAATTTCAGCATACATATCAGGTTGAACAACTGGTGAGAACTTCATAAATGGAGGCTCGGACCCTTCCACCTTGTCTTGTTCCGTTGACGGTTTCTTGTCACCATCGCCTTCGTCATATATAAAGCCAGGTTCACGTGGTGGTGATTCTGGTACTGCTCGAATTTGTGGCGACTCCGGTTCATGCTCCTTTTCTTCTGATATTAAAATCAGAGAATTGCTTGGGGTTTCTCCTTCTTTTCTCCGTACGTCCGTTCGCGTTGCCCTTCGAGGTTGTTTGAGAACATTCTCCGAAGTTCTCTAAGTTGGCTTCCTCATCTCGTTCTCTTGTGATTCGTTGGACACTATCTTGCACCTGCAAAAGAGTTCAAACAAACAAAATCTTCCACGAGATATATTGCTCGGCTGTCTCCCGATATATAGGGCGGTCAGGAAGACTATCGATTCACTTGCCGATGGGGAGTTAATATTTCTGGCCGTCGTTTGAGATTTACGGGATGTGACGGATAGCGGCAAGGCTTCTCATTGGTCGAGATGGCGGTGGATGGGAAGAGATTTGATGGGCAACGGTTTAGAGGGGAGAGTTTAATGAGGGGTTAGGTTTTAATTGCTATGTGGGAGACGATTTATATTATTTAGCTGAGAGGAGGTATGGGGGTGCCGATTTGAGAGAGAGAGGGTAAATCTGTTTGGAAAGATTTGATCTATGAGAGGATTATGGGGGGGGGGGGGTGGTTTAGGTTGGGTGGAGGTTTAGAAAGGGTAGGAGTTTATGGTTGGAGGTTTGATACTCAATTAAACTTCTGATTTTCCTCCTTTATCTCCTGATTTCCTTCTCAAAATCGTGTACCACAAATACAATCATACTCAAACATCTCGTTAGTAGCATAAATCAACTATAAATAATCAATCACACATAACAATATACATTAAACATATATACGGTAATTTCCAATCAAAACAAACATATTTTGGAAATTAACAAAATTAACACATATATTCCAAATGAATATTTAGAAACCTCTTCACATAAATTTCACACAAATCAGATTCTAAACATTTTAGAAACTAACAAAATTATTTAACTTTCAGCTCAGATTTCTAAAACATTTTATAACAAATTATAACACATAAACGATATATGCACGAGACACATATATAATTCAATAAACACATTAAATTAGATTTTTAAAGCAAATTGTTCATGCAAACAAATTATTTAAATTATACAAACATGAACAAATACTTGTAGACTAAACAACACATTGAAACATGCAATTTTAAACAAATTGTCAGATAAATCACGAATTGCACATTTTATCAAATTAATTTGCATGGCATATGATCTCACGTTAAATAACACATGCAAATACACAAATAAATTCCTAATACATATTGCAATTTTATCACATAAAAATTTCGAATAAACATATGCATATAATCTCATAAAACAATTTATTCACGTAAAACAATTTATTTTGAGCACAAGTATCAATTTAAATTGAGAAATTAAGTCCACTGATACTTAGCTCATTTCGATCATTCCCAAATCGTGCCTTAAGGTAGAAAATCTCGTTTCGCATAAAGGCTTCGTGAGAATGTCAGCAACTTGGTTTTCCGTAGGGATATATTCGATCTTTAGATTCTTCTTTTCAACGTGATCCCTTATGAAGTGATGTCGAATGTCGATATGTTTGGTTCTTGACTGAAGCACCGGATTGTGAGTGATAGCGATTGCACTAGTATTATCACAATAAATACTAACGTCATCACAATTAACTCCATAATCCTTCAATTGTTGCTTCATCCACAAAATTTGCGCACAACAATTTCCTGCAGCAATATATTCGGCCTCGGCAGTACTAGTTGCGATGGAATTTTGTTTTTTGCTGAACCAAGAAACAAGCCTTCCCCCCAAGAACTGGCATGTCCCGGAAGTGCTTTTTCTGTCTATTTTGCAACCTGCAAAATCCGCATCTGAAAAACCCATTAGAGTAAAATCTATACCTTTTGGATACCACAATCCAACATTGATTGTGCCTTTCAGATATCGTATGATCTTCTTTGTTGCGGTGAGGTGGCTTTCTTTAGGATTTGCTTGGAATCTTGCACACACTCCCACAGCATAAGAAATGTCCGGCCTGCTTGCAGTAAGATATAGAAGAGAACCAATCATTCCTCTATATTTTGTTTGATCGACATCCTTTCCATCTTCATCTTTGTCTGGCCTCAATGATGTGCTCATTGGAATTTTGATCGATGATTTTCCATCAAGGCCAAACTTCTTTATCAAGTCGCGGGTGTACTTTGCTTGATTGATGAATATTCCTTCTTTCAGTTGTTTGACTTGTAAGCCCAAGAAGTAATTCAATTCACCCATCATGCTCATTTCGAATTTATTCTGCATAAGCTTCGAAAATTTCTCACACAAAGAATTGTTAGTGCTTCCAAAAATAATATCATCAACATAGATTTGCACTAATAAAATATGATCACCATCTTGAATTCTAAATAGAGTTTTGTCAACAAGGCCTTTGGTGAATCCGCAGCTTATCAAGAACATTGACAAAGTATCATACCAGTGCTTGTTTCAACCCATACAATGCCTTTTTAAGTTTGTAGACTTTATCACCTTCGCCTTTTACCTCAAAACCTGGCGGTTGTTCGACATAAACTTCATCTTCGAGTAGACCATTCAAGAATGTGCTTTTCACGTCCATTTGATAAATGGTGAAATCTGTGTGTGAGGCGTAGGTTAGGAAAATTCTGATTGCTTCAAGTCGGGCTACTGGTGCAAAAGTTTCATCAAAATATATTCCTTCTTCTTGAGAGTATCCTTTTGCAACGAGCCTTGCTTTATTCCTAACAATCACGCCTTCTTCGTTTGCTTTGTTCCGAAAGACCCATTTGGTTCCTACAATATTGTGGTTCGCCGGTCTTGGGACAAGTTCCCAAACATCATTTCTTTTGAATTGATCGAGCTCTTCTTGCATAGCATTTATCCATTTTGGATCATTTAGAGCTTCGTCCACTTTTTTGGGTTCAATTTGAGATAGATAACACGTGAACAATGCTTTCATGGTAGATGATCTTGTTTTCACGCCTTCATGAATATTCCCAATAATTAATTCTGGAGGGTGATTTTTTGAGTCATCTTAAATCTGGTTCAAATGGGTGCATGGTACTGGGTGGATCCATTTGTTGTGTACTGGCAGTGTTGGTTCGAATTTCCTCAATTAATTCTTCTTGAAACTGATTACCAACTTCACCAGTAACTTGATCACTAATTGGATCACCAACCTCAACCCGTACTGCATCTCCATTTTCACGTGTGGCATCACCTCCAAAATTATTATTAAAAGAATTTCCAACTTCTTCTGGATGAGGGATGAGATTTTCTAGAGAATTAATTTCCAACTCATCCATTCCCTGCAAAACATCATCTTCACACGTATCATTAGTATCACAAAAATCAATATGACACTTGTTACCATTTTGTTCGAATTCTTCGCCCAGAGCGCCATTATTGATCTGTGATTTTTCATCAAATATCACGTGTATAGACTTCAACCACCATTGTTCTTTTATTCAAAACTCTGAACGCCTTGCTGGTAGTCGAATATCCTAGAAAAATTCCTTCATCTGCACGCTCATCAAAAGCTTTTAGATGCAATTTATCATTAATATGAATAAAACATTTGCATCCAAAAATATGAAAATAACCAATATTTGGTTTTCTCCCTTTATAAAGCTCATATGGCGTCATCTTGTACTGCTTATGGATCATGCTTCGATTTTGCGTGTAGCAAGCAGTGTTGATAGCTTCCGCCCAATATCGTTTCGGGAGACCGGCAGCACTAATCATCACTCGTGCGGCTTCTTTGAGCGTCCGGTTTCTTCTTTCGACAAAACTGTTTTGTTGCGGTGTTCTTGCGGTAGATAATTGATGAGAAATTCCATGTGAATTGCAAAAAGCTTATATAACTCCATTCACGAACTCGGTTCCACGATCCGTTCGTATTTTTGATATTTGCAATTCTTTCTCATTTTGTAGTTGCTTCAACAGCTTCCGTAGAACTTGCTCAACTTCATTTTTCTTCTTGAGAAACACGGTCCAAGTATACTTAGAAAAATCATCAACAACAATGAGAGAATATTTCTTACCACTAACACTTATTGGATCAACTGGTCCATATAAGTCCATGTGTAGTAAGCTTAGCGGTCTTGACGTTGACTCATGTGTCTTTGATTTGAATGATGATTTGATTTGCTTTCCGCGTTGGCATGCATCACACACTTCGTCCTTCTTGAAGATAATATTTGGCAAGCCTTCTACTAGATTCTTCTTTGCAAGTTGATTGATAGTCTTGAAGTTTAAGTGGTTGAGCTTTCTGTGCCATTCCCAATTAGCTTCATTCGAATTTCTGGTCATTAAGCACACTGAATCTTTGCTTGTACTCCAATCAACAACATACAAGTTCTTTCACCTTTTTCCAGAGAGTACCACATCATTTGTGAGCTCATTTTTTATTAGGCAATTATCTTTAGAAAATTCTACAAGATAGCCTTTATCACAAAATTGACTAGTGCTCAACAAATTAAATTTCAATCCTTCAACGAAAGAAACATCTTCAATCTTTAATCCATTTTTCTTGATCGTGCCAACTCCTTTTGTAATTCCATAATTTTGATTTCCTCCGAATATAACTTTTGGTCCATCGATTTCTTTGAAATTCACTAGATATGATTTATTTCTAGTCATGTGGCGTGAGCAACCACTATCGATGTACCAAACATCCTACAAAAAAGATTAATTAACTTTAGGTACCCATACTTGCTTGGGTCCTTTACTGTTAGTGATTTTTGGTAGCCAAACCCACCTGGATCCTATTGAATTAAGATGAGGCAGTCTGTAACCATTTGAGACACGATAATCATAACTCACTTTAGAAAATATTTTTGGCGCCGGATTTTGAAAAATATTTAATTTTTATATTTTGGCACCTCGGAAGAGGATTGTTGCTTTGGTCTATAAAAAGCATTACATCTATTACACAACCAATCCTTTTGTGTGGGATAAAATCTCCCAACTCTATTTCTAGAAAAGCTTCCCTCTTTTCTATGAAATCTTTTTGCACTTGACTCTTTGGCATATCTTTGTTTAAAGAATTTATGTTGCTTTACCGTGTAATCGAATTGTTTCGGCCTTTCAACATTCAACATTGCTTTTGTTTGATAGCCAAGTCCTTGTTTCATCGTGCTATTCTGACCTTTAACAAATTTTACCACTTGAACTTTATTATTTAAAGTAGCAGAAGAATTAGTCAGATTTTGAGGGGTTTGAGAACATGTGGAGTCATAACCGATTCCGGTTCTATCTCCTGATGGCTTTTGCATGCTCACAATTTTATCCATTATTTTGGACGAGTTAGTGAACGTAGCAATAGTTGCCCGAAGGTTACGTTCTCTAACCTCTCTTGCTTTACACTCTTCTTGAAGATGAATATTTTCATTCTTCAATTTACTCACTTCAATTAAAGCATCTTGCAATTTTTTATTCATTTCTTCTTTTTCAAGAATTAGAATATTATTGGCGCTTCTTGAGTTGAGGATGAGTGAGCATAATCTCTTGACATTCTCGCATTAGACTGTCAATTGATTCACGAGAAAAGAAAGAATTAACAGAATTAAAAGAATTAGATGTTACCTCTTCTTCCTCTGCTTCAAGAGCCATAAAACAATCTTCACTTGTACTCAACTCAATTGACTTGCATACTAGCGCCGTATCATCATTCGAACATGAACTTTCATCGCTTGATGATGAATCCTCCGAATCATCATTTTCGTTTGGTTCGTTGCTAACGAGAGCTTTTCTTTTGTCGCGCTTGAACCTTTTGCTTTCGGATTTGTTCGCCGTAGATTCAACATTTTTGCCTTGATACTTGCTAACGATCGGATTGGGACAGTTTATATTAAAATGTCCGGGTTTGCGGCAATTTTAGCACAAATTGTTGTTTTCTTCGACTTTTTCTTCTTGTGTTATGCGAGAGATGAATTTTCCACGAGCAAAATTTTTGTTGTCTCCTTTTCGCATAAACCTTTTAAATCTTTTAACAAAAAGAGCAAACTGTTCGTCAGTCATAAAATCAACATTATTTTCTACTGGCCTGGAGGTTGACGGTTGTTCGGCCATTAGAGCATAATTTCGAGCTTCATGAACATCATCATCTTTGGCCTTCATTTCGAACTCATATGCTTTTAGATCACTAAATAATTTGTCCATTGACAACATTCTTAGATCTCGGTGATCGCGCATAGCCGTAACCTTCATATCCCATGCAGATGGTAAGCCTCGTAAGATTTTGAGATTAATTTCTTTTTGGCTAATATTTTTGCCAAGATCACTAATCTCTCCAAGAACTTTGATCATTCGAGCTTCCATGTCTGCAACACTTTCATTTGAGAGCATTTTGAAATCTTCAAACTTCTTCATGGCGATTGTGAGCTTATTGTCTTTCTCTTGTTCATCTCCTTCGCCAATCTTGATGAGAGTTTCCCATATTTCTTTTGCAGTAGCACACTTTCGGATCTTCGGAAATATTGTATCATCCACGGCTTTGAATAGAATATCCTTGGCAATATTGTCAAGATTATTTCGCGTTCTATCATCCGATGTCCATTCCGGTTTAGGCTTTTGTACGTACTGTGGAGCATCCGGAGATATAACAAACGCCGTATTGACTTTTAATATTTCAATAGGGCCAGTGGAAATAACTTCCCACATTTCATCGTGTAAAGCCGATAAGTGTACCTGCATACGAACTTTCCAATCATCAAATTTATCAAGTGAGAATAATAGATTTTGAGCTAAATCTTTCTTCATCATCATCACGAGAGATATGAAAGATTAATCCAATCACACACTTTGTAGAATGGATCAGCCTAGCAGTCAAAACAGTTGACCCAGTTAGGCAACGTGTTTTAATACCAAAGGTTGGTATAAGCTGACTCAAATAGGCTACAGGCTCTGATACCAATTGTTGGTCCCAAAAGAGGTAAGGTGAAAGTCTAGAGGGGGGGGGGTGTGAATAGACTTTCAAACTTTTTCGCACAGCACAACAATTGCTAAGTCAGAGATAAACCAAAACTCTTAACTAGATTGTTAGAGTATGGTGCACAGCGGAATTAAATAGAGATAAAGTGTGTGAGAGATTGTGTGAGTATATCTCGTGTAGAGCAAGTAAAGAGCAGTAAGTAAAGAAAGCAGTAAAGAACACAAGACAATTATAGTGGTTCGGAGGTGATGTAATCCTCCTACTCCACTTGCTCTTATCTCCAAGAGCAATTCACTATATCCACCACTTCTTGGTTCCAAGATACAATGAATTTCCGTGATCTTGTGCTTTGGTCACCAAGCCCGCACTAATCACGCCCAGTGACACCACACTGCTGCTTCGGGTTTCACGTCGCTGCGCTACTATCCCAGGATTTCACGACTCCGCGTTACTTTCCCCCATCTTCCACACTCCGGTAGAAACGTATCCCGTGATCTAGTGCTTTGATCACAAAGCTTGCACTAATCACGCCCAGTGCCTCCGACACTGCTGCTTCGGATCTCACAGCTCCGTGTGACAATCCAGAATTTCACAGCTCTGTGCTACTTTCCTCCCTTCTCTTGCTTTGCTCCAAAACAAGTGTTGTCTTGCTTCCAACTTCGAGACTCTGTAGTTGATCTTCAATTGATAACTCTGAGTGTTTTCTCTCTTTGAAAATATCAAGTAAAGCACTTGATTTCTATGCTCTGTTTAGCTCTGTTTATTTCTCTTTTGAAGCTCTCTGAGTTCTTTTTTCTTTTCTCACTTGAAGATTTTTGGTATACTCTGTACCTGGTTCCCCATCTTCATCATTTTATAGCTGGTAATGCGAGACCCTTCCTCTGGTTTTCTCTTGTTTCTTGGGTCCCCAATTTTGAAATTGCATCTTGAATTGGATTCCAAGACTTCTCCCTTTGAATCGGGTCCCCAAGACTAGTATTTTTCCTTAGACTTCTCCCTTTGAATCAGGTCCCCAATTTTGAAATTGCATCTCGGGTTCCCAAGACTAGTATTTTTCCTTAGACTTCTCCCTTTGAATCGGGTCCCCAATTTTGAAATTGCATCTTGAATTGGCTTCCAAGACTAGTATTTTTCCTTTGAATTGCATCACATACTACAACTTGAATTGGCTTCCAATTTCAATCCCAAGTGGAAATCGGCTCCCGATTCCTTTGAATAATGACATCGACGCCCAAAGTCAAACTAGCCCCCAACTCCATCAGACTTAATTTAATTTTGGCTTCTCAATTTTACAATGGTGAGATTCAAACTTGAGCCATTTCACATAATAAATCAGGCATCTTCCACTTCGTCCATACAGCTTATTGGTTAAATCTCCAATCATCTTTGATGTACTCATTTCTTTCCATAGATGCTTGATCTCCAAGTCAAATTCATGCAATCTTTCAAACTTAATTTTATTTCACGAAAATTCTTCTGGGATATCTTTTTGAGTAGCATTGACGTGAAACTTCATATCATTCACCTTCTTCTATTTGTCATTTTCTCCAGACAAATTCTTGATTTTAGGCTTGATTTCTTCTTCTTCTATTTTCGTGCACCTTCCTCTGTTTTTCTCTTTTGCAATTTAAATAATTTCCCGATCATGGTCTAAGACTCTACTAGACCTATAAAATAAAATTTGGGGATCTACAAATACATATTTGGCATATCAAAATCATTACACTTTATTCCTAACATATAGAAATTATGAATCTACTGTATAGAAATTATGAATCTACTATATTTAAATTATGAATCTACGGTTTAAAAATTATGAATCTACTATATTTAAATTATGAATCTACGGTTTAAAAATTATGAATCTAAAGTATAGATTTTATGAATCTACAGTATAGAGATTATGAATCTACAGTATAGAAATTATGGATATGTAACCGTGCCCACCTTGCAAGGTGGGCACGATTCCACAGCATAACGTTCCTAGCACTATGTGGACCATGGTCCACACAATAATTTGCCCATATTTTGGGCTTAAGCCCTATACGGAATAAGAATTCTAGACTGACTCATATTATTGGGAGTTATTGTTACATTGGGAATAATAAGCCCTGATCATATTACATTATGAATACTAAGCTCACTCGTTGCTCCGTACTGTACATCGGCAAATTATATCGTGCACCAGGGCGCACAATGCATTATGCGCCCTGGCCCAAAACAACGTCGTTTTGTACTTTTTTTTTTTTTTTGGAAATTTCGTTTCTCGTGTCTGATGTTAACTTCTAAAAAAAATTCCGCATGTTTCGAATGTACATAATTGTATAATAGAATACACATACATTTTTTTGAAAAGATAATACACATAATCTAACATAATACATAATACACATAAACTCTTAAATCTTTAAAAAAAAAATAAAATCCCCTCTTTCAAATGTACATAATTGTATAATAGAATCTACATAATTGTATAACAGAATACACATAAACTCGGTCGCGTCACAACTTAACAAATAAACGTTGTTTTAAGAGGGCGGAGAGCACAATGCATTGTGCGCCCTGGTACACAATATAACGATTGTTGTATATCCTTCTTGGACTTCCTTGATCTAGTTACTTTCTTGGCCGATCCATATGAGTCAGGCCTCTGTATACCATCCATCAGGTTCATTAGTACAAAGCCTTCAATAATCAATAGAAACTACTGATGAGCTAGAGAACATGTGATTTGAGTTCAAAATATATTCCCAGGTGAGATGCCATAGCAACCCTAAACACAATTAACTATTTTTTTTTTTTGGGCAAATTACCAACTATAAAGCTTATTTAGCATGCCTTTACCAATAGTTGTTTGCTCTAGGCTAAGGTGTCACTCAACCATTGACACTTAACGTTTAACAATTATTGTTTGAGAACTATAATTTAGTTATAGTTGATAAGTGTCTTTGTCTTTTGGAAGGAATTATTTTCTTGTTTGATAAATAGTTGTTAGCTATTTGGATTAGTGGGTTGACTAGTTGATAGTATTCGTTGATTGTAAAAAGATGTTTGGTAAACTAGTATTTACGCCCGTGCGTTGCACGGAATGAATTTGTTATAATATTTTTAAAATATTTAGATCGATATACAATTGTATAAATTATAACATCGAATATTATATAATATAATTGAAGAATTGAGTTGCACCGATTATGTTTTATGATTTTATCAATGCTTAAATTCGAATAAATAATTGCCCAATTAATAGCTAACGTGTAGATATACGCATTCGGTGCTACAACTTTAGAGATTTTATATATCAGTGTTTAGAATTTGTATTAATTGGGCTAATTAGCTCATTGTCTAGCAACTCAGTTATAGAAATTATTTATACGGAAAATATATTTTCTATGTTGATATATAGCAATTTTGTCATCTTTGTATATAAAAAACCATAATATCAATGACTTGAATTATACATTATTGAAAATCTCTTTTTAGACAATATTAGTAGTAGTAACGGAATTTTATCCATCCTCGTCTAGAGTTAAAACCATCAGGCCATCAGGATGGGTGACTCGGGAAAAAGTCACATACAATTAACCGTGATTAAAGACTGGTTTTTTCAATAATAACTCGATGTGAGTTAGTGTTTGACCCTGACTTTTGTTGATAGTCATGACATATGCGAGCATCAACGTGAATTGTTTTGGTTAGAACTTGAAGGGCAATCTCGTATCAGAATGGTGAAAGACATTTTAATTGAAGATTTTACTTTTATTAATAGTATAAATATAGATTGGTGTAAATAATAATTAATAAATTATTATTTTCTTATAAAATTACATAGAATTTCAAATGGATTTTCTCATTTACTACGCACATTTTGTTTCCGTTATTGTCACAATTATAATGGTTTAATTATTCTCATAATTTGATAACCATTTTCCATTTTTAAGTACACATTGACTTTAATTTGTGATAAGAATTCATTAGATATTAGGGTGTGTTTGGTTCGCACATAGGAATCGAACCGGAATGGGTATCAAATACTTGGTAAGGTAATGGATTTTGGTGAAAGTATTTAACATGTTTGGTAGTAGGGTGGAATGAGAATGGTTACTAATAGTAGTGCTTGAGAATGTGAAACCCTTCTTTTATTTGGGTATAGGTTTTTCAATTGATGGGGTATTCGAAACCCATAATAGTGTTCTAAAAACCTATCAACCAAACAACAACAATCACTTTCATACTTATTCATATGGGCAAAACCCACCAACCAAACACACCCTTAGTTAATTTTCATATAAAATTTTGTTACCAATTAAGCTTTATTAAATTTTTTTTACCAATTAATTAATATTCATATTAATTTGGGCGGGAATGTTGAAGATGAGAATTTTACTTTTATTAATAGTATAACTTGGTGTAAATAATAATTAATAAATTATTATTTCTTTATAAAATTACACAGAATTTCAAATGAATTTTATCATTTGTTACGCAGAATTTGTAACCATTATTTTCACAATTATAATAATTTAATTATTCTCAGAATTTGGTAACCATTTTCCATTTTTGTGTACATATTAATTTTAATCTGCGGTAACAATTCATTAGATATTAGTTAATTTTCATATAAAATTTTGTTACCAATTAATCTTTATTATTTTTTACTAATTAATTAATATTCATATTAATTTGGGCTGGAATGTTGTAAAGGAGAATTTTACTTTTATTAAAGTCATTTCACTAAGAACCTGGATGGTGTGGTTGAGTGAGAATCGTTATGTTGTGCATCCGTGTGTACCATGCATGGTGCACACGGATGCAAAAACGACGTCGACTTAAAAAAAATTTAGAATTGCATAACTACACATCCATAATTTCATAACTATACATCCAGAATTGCATAGCTACACATCCATAACTTCATAACTATAAATCCAGAATTGCATAACTATACATTCAGAATTGCATAACTACACATCCATAATTTTAGAACTATAAATCCAGAATTGCATAACTATACATCCATAATTTCATAACTATACATTCAGAAAATGTGCACAACATAATGTTGTTGACGTAAATCGAAACTGATTTTTTTTTTTAAGTTGGACACGCGTTTTTAGTCAAAACGATGTTGTTTTTACATCGGTGTGCACCATGGTGCACACGGATGCATAGCATAATTTTCCGTTGAGTGGAAGAGACACATCCATCCTTATTAACGAAAGGTCCCTTTGGGAATGGAGCAACTTTAAATCTCCAGGCCAATCATGGAGCATAAATGATATTGTAATAATTAATTTATTTATGATCATTGGTTCACATATTTGATTTATTTATTTTTTCTTTAATTATTCTCGTTGTAAACATAAATGATATTGCAATAATTAATTTATGATATTTATTAAATTCTATTTTTTTTTAAATATAAAATTTTCTCATGTTTATAGATTAAAAAATATTTTAAAATTATTTTTTATTAGTAAATATTTTTATTTTTACAATATTTTCCAGCAACCCAAACACTCCCTTAGTCTCTAATAAAAAATTGAAAAACAAATGTTATTTCATTAAGAAAATTAAAACTAATTAAAGTAAATGTAACCATGTTATATTTATTTGTAACTGTATATTAATTTCATTTTGAAAATCATTGGTTCACATCTTTGAATTATTTATTTTTTTCTTTAACTATTTTTTTTTTTTTTGAGAAAGTAAACTTAATTCATTATATCAGAATGAAGAATGTTTACAAGAAAAGATGGAGGGGAGTCCAGCCACTCCCCGCAACCTGACACAGAAAAGGCCTCCCTAGAAACACAGTGAGCGGCACGATTCGCAGATCGCTTAACAAAGTAGAATTCAACATCCTCAATTTCAGATGCCAAATCCTATACATCATCCACTAAATAGCCAAAAGCTGAACCATAAGACACAGAACGAATAGCATTACACACCAACTGTGAGTCCATCTCCACATCCACACGACCTAGTCCCGTAGCCTTCAGCCAGCTGAGAGCTTCTCTTACGCACAAGGCCTCGGCTTCCTTCACCAAATAAGTTCCTGTTACAAGCACATTCTTAGCCGCCAAGAACCCCCCATTATCATCCCGCAGCACCCAACCTAACCCCATCCGTCCTTCTTCCTGCCGCACAGAAACATCTGTATTTAATTTAAACCTGCCCACCCGCGGCTTCTTCCAGTACACAACGTCCACCGCCCCATTCACCCGGTGTTCCTGATTCGCCCCACGCCACCCTTCCAGAAAGTCTAGGGCACGCTGCACCACCAAGGCTGAATTATGCTCACTGCCCTTCCAGACACTATCATTCCTGCTTGTCCACAATCCCCAACATATCATTACAAACCTTGGCAAAGAGTCAGCACACAACTTACTAACACACCAAAAAAACCAATCAGATATATTATCACCTGCATAAGCATTCAGCTGTGGCACACCCACTAGGTTCCAAACCCGCCTGGCCTCCGCACAGTTAACAAAAAGATGGACCGCAGATTCGGCCGCAAGCCTACGCATATGACAATCAAGTGAACAAGCTACCCTTTTCACAGCCAATGCATCACGTGTGGGAAGAAACTCAGAAGCTAGTTGCCAACAGAAACACTTTACCTTAGGGGGAACATGTAAACTCCATATACGTGACCATGGCCGATCATCCGAAGCAACCATGGTAATCCGTTTGTAGCATGACTTAACAGAATACATCCCCTTCGGATCCCAATGCCAAGTCCATCGATCAACAGGCCTGCGCCAACTAACCGGAATATTCATAATCAATCTTGCATCACGGGAATTAAAAATATCATTGACACAATCATAATCCCATCCCGTACCTTGGTCATTTAACAAAGACGTTACCCGAGCTCCGAAGACAGACTAGTGCAACTCTGTTTCCACATATGGGTTATTGTCATCTGGCAACCAGGGATCCAATCCAATTATCGTGTCCGCCCCATTCCCAACGACCCTCCTACACCCCTCCTTCAACACCCCTTGTACCGCCATAATACCCTTCCAAATGTAAGAGGGATTACTACCCTCCGTTGCATCAAAGAAACCACACCTCGGGTAATAGCGCGCTTTGTAAACCCGAGTCACCAAAGAATGTGGCCTGGTTACCAAACGCCAAGCTTGCTTCCCAAGCAACGTTTTATTCATCTCATGCAATCTCCGGTACCCCAAACCACCACAAGCTTTCGGCTTACACAACCCCTCCCAAGAGCGCCACCGGATGCCCCGACCCCCTCCTACACTGCCAGTCCACCAATACTGATTCATCAACGTCTCAATTTCTCGACACAACCCCACGGGTAACAAGAAAATCATCATTGCAAAGGTGGGCATTGCCTGAATCACATTCTTCAACAGGATTTCCCTACCTGCTCTCGATAGGAACTTTGCACTCCACGATCTAATCTTAGCAAGTATTCGGTCTTTGATGAAACCCAGAATCTCCTTCTTTCTCCTGCCAACTAGGGATGGTAGCCCTAAATACCTTCCACTCGTAACCCCTTCCTCCACCCCCAGTACCTCCACCACCTCATTCCGCACATTCTGCTGTACATTTGCACTAAAGCAGGCAGTGGACTTGTCATAATTAACCCATTGGCCTGAAGCCTTAGAATAAGTATCCATAACATACCTCATCTGCACGCTCTCATCCAAATTCGCCCGATGAAACAAGAAGCAGTCATCAGCAAATAGAAGATGAGAGATCGCCGGGGCTCCTCTAGCAACTGTGACACCATGCAACACACCCCCAGCCATTCTCTTCTCCAACAATGCACTGAGCCCCTCGATTACAAACAGAAACAAGTAGGGTGAAAGCGGGTCCCCCTGACGAAGTCCCCTTCCTGGTAATATAGGCCCCAACTGCCGGTGCTCATGCAGCACACTATAACGCACAGATGTAACCGTCTCCATCATTAAATCGACCCACTGCTTAGCAAATCCCATTTTCAGCATTACAGCCTCCAGATACAACCACTCAACCCTATCATAAGCTTTGGACATATCCAATTTCAGTGCCACGACACCATTCTGCCCCTGCCTTTTCCTCTTCAGGTAGTGGTGCACCTCATAAGCCAACATTATGTTATCCGAGATTAGCCTCCCCGGAATAAAAGCACTCTGCGCACTGAAAATCAATTTATGCAACATATGTTTCAACCTGTTAGCACATACCTTTGCCGCGATTTTATAGACCACGTTGCACAGAGCTATAGGGCGAAGATCGTTCATAGACACCGGACTCGGCTTCTTAGGCACCAACACAATAAAAGTCTCAGTTGCCCTCTGAGGTAGTTTTGCAGTCTCAAGAAACTGCTTACAAAATAACCACACTTCTCCTCCGACAATATCCCAGTAGTGCTGAAAAAACCCCGGACCAAACTCATCAGGACCAGGCGATTTATCAGGATGCATCTGAAAAGCTGCTTCACGGACCTCGTCCATACTCAGCGGCCTTAACAGCCCCGCATTATCCACATCAGAAACCCTTTTTGTAATAACATCAATCACCTCCTGTACATCCCCGTAGTCCGGCGAGAACAACTCCTCAAAATAAGCCACCATCAACCCTCCTAACTGTTCCTCCCCTTCAACCCAATTTCCCTCCCCATCTTGCAACCTCACCACCTTATTCCTCCGCCGGCGGGCTTTTACCGAATTATGAAAGAATCTACTATTCACATCGCCCACCTTATACCAGTGCTCTTTAGCCCACTGCTTCCAGTACAAACTCTGTTGTTCTAGCAAAAACAACTGCTCCTTCTGCGCAGCTGCATAACTTCTCATCCCAAACCCATCACGCCGCATACACAACCTTTCCATCTAGCACTTACATCGGTCTATCCTCCGCTGGAACTCCTTATTATACTGACGACCCCAACGACCAATATCCATGACACACATACCGATTCTAGAGATAGTATCCAAACCCGCAGACCGGGCCCAACTCTGCACCACAATCTCTCGGCACACATCCTCCCGTAGCCACATATTATCAAAGCAAAACCGTGATCGTCTCCGAACCCCGGGTAACACAACTGGAGTCACTAACAACGGCGAGTGATCACTGTAAGGGACAACTAAAGATTGCGCCCGTACACCCTCAAACAGAATAAGCCAATCATTAGATGCAAGGACACGATCCAACTTCTCCTCAATCATATGATCAGTTCCCCTGGATTTCACCCACGTGAACTGATTTCCACTAAAAGGCACATCATGCAGGCCACAATCATCCACCGCTGCTCTAAACCCATTAATCTGCCACTCCGGGTGAGGCACACGCCCCTGTTTCTCTGACTGGTCCAGGAGATCATTAAAGTCACCTACGACAAACCAAGGCAGCTGACTCCGCCCCGATAGTGTGCGTAACATCTGCCAGGCCTCCCTACGTCGGGTTCGTTCTGGATATCCATAATACCCCGTTAAACGCCATTTCGGACTCCCAACATCCAACTCAACCTCCGTGTCCACATGATTAGTAGAATAGCCCGTTACCCTCAACTCCACCGTATTCATCCACAAGACCGCCAATCCTCCACTATGCCCATCCGAATCCACAGCAAACACACTATCATACCGCAACTGTACACGCACCTCCTCCATCCGGTGCCTATCAACAAACGTCTCAACAAGAAAAAGAACACACGGCCTCTTAGAACGGACCAAGTCCGCTAGTACACGAATCGTCGTTGGGTTGCCAAGCCCCCGACAATTCCATAATAAAAGACTCATAATTCTGGGCGGGTCTGCGCCGCAAGACCCGCCTCCAAGCCATTTTTTGAAACCGTAGCATCACAGTCCATACCCGAAACTGTCTCCGACACCACCTCCTCCACCCGCCTCCGTTTCTGCTCCCCAACCACAAAAATTATGATATTTATCAAATTGTATTTAATATATATATATATATATATATATATATATATATATATATATATATATATATATATATATATAACATTCACACATGTTATGAGGGGTTAAAAAATATTTTAAATTATTTTTTATTATTATGTATTTTTATTTTAAAATATTTTCCAGCAATCCAAACACTCCTTTAGCCTCCCATAAAAAACTGAGAAAGAAAAGTCATTTTCATGCTATATTTATTTGCCTCCATTGAAACTCAAACTCACAAGCTTCCAAATGAAAGTCTAACCCAAATACCATTAGACCACATAGTCTTGGTATTTAAGTTTGTTTTTAATTATTATATAATTTATAAATAGAAACGATATTGTACTAATTAATTTATGATATTTATCAAATTGTATTTTTTAAAAATATAAGATTTTACACATGTTATGAGGGGTTAAAAAATATTTTAAAATTATTTTTTATTAGTAAGTATTTTTTAAAAAAAAATAATTTCCACCAACTCAAACACTCCCTTAGTCTACCAAAAAAAAAAATTGATAAAGAAAAGTCATATCATTAAGGGAATTAAAACTAATTAAAGTAAATGTAATCATGCTATATTTATTTGTAACTATATATTAATTTCATTTTGAAATCATTGGTTCACATATTTGAATTATTATTTTTTCTTTAATTATTATAAACATAAATGATATTGTACTAATTAATTTATGATATTTATCAAATTGTATTTTTTTAAATATAATGTTTTACCCGAAATTTTTTTTTTGTTAGTATGAATTTAAAATTAAAATAGAAAAAAATAAAAAGATGTTAAAATTTAAATATTGTATGGTTAATATAATATCTAATCATGTACATATTTAGATAAATTTATAGAAAAAAAATTTATAAACTTAAATTGATTTATTCCAAATTGTATTTCATATATATTATAATTCTAAAAATATGAATAATAATAATAATAACAAAGAGAATTGTACTTAGAAATCAATAAAAATGTAAATTTTAAATTTTGTATGAATAAATATAAACTCTAATCGGACGCATATCCTTATATGATTGTATAATACATTGTATATACACATAATATTTATTAATATGTATATAGGAAAATTTTATAATATAATTTCATTAATTATAATTTGTATTAATAGATTTATACTTTAAAAAATTATATTTAGAAATTTAAAAAGTGTATGTATGTATATTTAAAAAAATTATAAATATTCATGTTTTGTTAATTTTATAATTTTATTTTTTAATTATATTTCATATTTTATTAATTATAATTTAATGAAATTGTTACAAATATTTCTACAGAATAAATTTTATATTTCTAAATTTTATTAATTATAATTACCAAATATTGTGAAATTTACTATAATAATTTCATTAATTATATTAATTATAACATTTGTTCTCTTTTAATATTTAAATACATTTTCATAAAGTTATCATAATAATTACACAAAATAATGAAAGAAAAATTATGAGAATAATTACCTTTAATAAAAATTAGAAAATTATATTAAAATAATCTATATATTAAGGTAAGTATAATTTATTTTGTGCCAATCATATTATATATTAAGTATAAAAATATATATGTATGTAAATTACCATAATAATTACACCGAAAAAGGTAACAATACATAATTATTAGGCAATAATATTAATTATTAAGGCAAGTATAATTGATTTTGTACTAATAATATTATACATTAATTAATAATAATATTGTACTAAAAACAGGAAGTCTATATAGTACAACTCTTTTCTTAAAAGTTAAAAAGAACAACTCCGGAAGCATTGGGTGGCTGCCAATTGTCAATCACCCTGCTTTTATTTTATTATTTATTTATTTATTTCTAGGAAACCATAAAAAGAAAAAAATATATATATAAAAATCTTGTACCAATAATTTTACTCTAATCATCCAACCATGATATATGACATAGTACAATGTGGGGGAAACGAAATAGATTTGAGATGAGTGCATTTTTTGTATTTAACAAATTGTAGCATGGCATCAGACATCAGTCGTGTACTAAATTAAAAAAGAAAAAGAAAATATCAAGATGGTCACAATAGCAAGCACTCAAAGGATCGGGAGCTACATAATCCTTATTTGTATGGCAAATCATCATTCTTCTTTGCTTCACCACCACTCCAAATACCTACAATCATTATATCAACTCGATCACAATATTAGTGTTTTCACACATCTAATAAGCATGTATGTTCTCTCTTATATTTTTAAGAGTAAATACTAGCCAAGTTCCCTCGAGTATAGTGGTTCCGCTATCTATAGTCCTATACTTTCAAATCGACCATTCGTGATCCTCCGAGTTTCAAAATTGACCTGCGGTGGTCCTTCCGTTAAAATTTTCCGTCTCAGGTCGTGAAATCTAAGGATATAATAGTCTTTTGACATTGTTTATCCAATTATTCGTAGCCCCTGACTCACCACTAGCCTCCCCCGTTGCACTACCAGCCTCCCCCGTCACATCACCAGCCTCCGGCGCCACCCCTGCTACCTTCCTCAAATTCTTCCCCCTTCTACAGACTTTCGATTTGTGGCGATTGCATATAGAGAAGTAAAAGGGAACAAACTCATGCTCTAATCTTTGCCAGAATCCCTAAGTTCCTCTTTCATCCACTACAATTTCAATCCAAACCTTATTAATTAATGGTTTCAAAAATTAATTTCTACCTTAGCCTTGGCTACACTTGGTCTTCTTCGCCTCACCGTAGAAGAATCCAACGTCAACAATTTTCCCACCGGCGCACAAATCTGATAAATAATCTGAGCATCAAACAAATGAAAAGGTAGCTTAGGTAAAAGCATATATCCATATCATAGCTACTGGGAAGTCTCTTAGCGTATTCCAGTCTGGCACCCACCGGACGAATCAGACCAGCTTTCCCTCAATGACCACTTGATTCTTCGTCAAAATCTTCTTGCAATCTAGCGCCGACGTAAATCGAATCAGAATATGCATCGCATCAATCGATCCTATGTCCGCCGAGCCTGAGGGATTTTTCTTTCTTTGAAGTAATCATTTTTTCCTAATTCTTTTACTGATCTTATTTTCCTGTTTTTGATTTGTATGCCTTTTTTCAAGAATTCTTGAATACACCCATATGTGCTATTAATATTTGCTGGTTTGATGTTTAATTAACGTTTCAATTTAAGATTTCTTTTTCTAAATGATTTCAAGTTTATCTTGTAGAGTTGGATTTATTCTCTTTTGTGTGTATGTGTGTGTGAGAGAGAGATTAATATATAAAATTGGGCACTAATAAGTTGGTCGAAAACTGAAGTGAAGATCCTCATGCTCATAGTAGTTCTTATACAAATGTAGGAAGCCAAAGATGAGCTAGAGATCAAGTTTAGATTGGCAGATCAATCATACATAGGGCCTAAACGGATAAACAATGTTAAAAAACATTTTTACCCTTATTTTTCACCGCCTAAACAGTTTAAAGTAACGGAAGGATCATAGTGGGTCAAATTCAAAAGTTAGAGGACCACAGATGGTCAATTTGAAAGTTTAGGACTAAACGTGGTGACACCACCATACTCGGAGGACCTCAGATGGCATTAACTCTATTTTTAATGTAGACTCTTAAAATATATCATTGCGAAGTTGAAGATCTGATTTTACCAGAGAAATTAATTCAATGTCGGTATATGATATACCCATAGTAAAATATTTTATGGGTGAAAGGTATAAAAGATGAATAGACTTACATGAAGCAACCACCAACCGAAAGAAGAGACTTGAAAATAGTTTGGAACTTGGATGTCAAAGTGATACTTAATTTTAGGATCTTCATAAACTGATTTGGCTAATGTAATCTTCCCAAGGCCTCCCACCCCACAGATTGCGATAACTTCTCGTTCTATTGACCACTCATTTGTGAGCATGCCCACTATTGTCTTTGCTTCACCCTCAAATCCAACTATAGGTGTATCCTCAGGGATTAAATCGCTTGGGGAGCTAACACCAACCATGACGTTCTCTTCATTGAAATCATTTGTTGATGAACTGAATAAGTTTGGTTTTAGCATCAGGATCCTTATTTCAACTGACTTAATATCTTTAACTACTTGTTGCATGGTCTGATAAAGCCGTTGACAAGCCTCCTCAACTAAACACTGATCTCCTCCATTAGCATTAGCTGCCAAATAAACTAGCCTTAGTTTAGATCCTATTTGACCTTCTGCTTTAGTAGCTACATCTTGGATCTCAGTTTCCAACTTTTCTTTAGCTTCGGGATCTTCGGTTTTCAGGTTAGATTCCTCCAAAAAAGCTTGCAGAAAGTGGAGCTTTTCCCTCAATGACACAATCGTTTCTGTATCATCAAGAACCAAACATGGTTTGGGTTGCAAAAGCTGCTGCTCCACTAACTCCAAAAGGGAGCTTACAACAACAAAAGCCGCCATTCAACAACTCGATCAACAAAGACTAATCATTCATCATCTGCAATATATGGAATCTGCATAATGGAATGGAATATGCCATCATATATTATTTCATTTTTATTTTTTTTTTGAAAAATATACAATTTCATTTTTAAAATAGCAATTGGAAGAGGACTGCAAAATCCAAGTCATATTTAATCTTTCCAGGCATATATAGTCACCATTAAAATATAGCAAATGCCAACAAATGCCATCAGGCTGTCTTGCACTTAATTTGGTTCAAAGATAATGTACGCAAAGTTTGGCTCGCATGCAAACGTGGGAACTATCAAACCCAGACAGATAAAGATACGCGATAAATCGTAATCGGGTTAGTTCGCAGTTAGAATAAGCATGCACAAAATATATGAGCAGTAAGTAAATAGAGAGAGAGAGATTTATAGTGGTTCAGAGGTGGTGTAATCCTCCTAGTCCACTCTTCTCCTTTCACTTCAAGGAGGAAATTCACTATTCTTCGATCACCCAAATACAATAGTGAATAAGTGCCCAACGACACTTCTCCGAGTGTTTCGCACAAAGCTACACTCCTCCAAGGTTTTTCGCAAGCTCCTCTTGTTACTCTGTCTTCCCGAGTACTTCGCACCAAGCTGTACTCCTACACCACGAGAACTACGCACAAAGCTATGTTCTCACAGGGTTTTCACAAGCTCCCCTTGTTACTCTACCCTTTTCACCGAGTGCTACGCACAAAGCTACACTCCAACTGGGTTTTTCACTCTCTCCAGTTACTCTACCCCTTTTCTACACTCAGTAGAAGATTTACAATGAAATACAAAGATTTCTCTCACTCAGACTTGAATTTAATCGTGTATAGCTCAATATATTGCTTCTTGGCTGATTTTAGTATTGCTTGCTTTTCTCTTGCTAGTAGTTTTTCAGCCATAATTCAAGTCATATTTGTCTTCAAGTCTGCTTGGACAATTTATAGCCAAAGAAAGCTATTTGCCCGTTGATCAACTTTCGATCTCGATCGTCCATTTTGAATTGTAGTTGATCAGATAATATTGTCAACTTGATCTGAAATTTTAGGTAGATGTCATTTCTCCTTTTGTCAGATGATTTGAATATTTTGCCCGTTGCCGTGTCTTGAATTTTGTAGCCTCCAAAATTTGAATAAGTTCGGTGCGGCATGCTTGATTTTCTTCTCCTTCATAAATGCTCTGACATGTCAAGTTGATCAAATAATTTTTCTGCTGATTGTTGCTTGAGTATAAAATAATTTCTCCGCAAATCAGCCTTCTCCGAGCGTCTCCGGTTCCACCGTAAAAACTTGATGTTCAGATGAAAATATATCAGATATTTTCTCCTTCATGATCCCTGTAAAATAATATACTGGAACATCTATAAAAACTTCATAGTTGTTCATGGTGAGATGCTCTATTTCGAATTTCAGCTTGGTCCACCATACTTGGTGTGTTTCTCCATATGGTGCATGGCTTTTGTGAGACTTGTGCATTTTCCTTAGTCTCCAATACACTCAAGCTAGTCTCTCATACGGTTTGGTATACTTTGAGCTACACTCAAGCCTCCACCATACTTGGTGTGTTTCTCCATATGGTGCATGGCTTTTGTGAGACTTGTGCATTTTCCTTAGTCTCCAATACACTCAAGCTAGTCTCTCATACGGTTTGGTATACTTTGAGCTAGACTCAAGCTAGTCTCTCATACGGTTTGGTATACTTTGAGCTAGACTCAAGCTAGTCTCTCATACGGTTTGGTATACTTTGAGCTAGTCTCCCATACTGTCCAATATACTTGACCTTGAGCTAGTCTCCCATACTGTCCAATATACTTGACCTTGAGCTAGTCTCCCATACGGTTATACGGTCCAAGCTAGTCTCCCATACGGTTATACGGTCCAAGCTAGTCTCCCAAGCAATTGACCTTGAGCTAGTGTCCCATACGGTTATACTGTCCAAGCTAGTCTCCTAAGCAAGTTAAAAATGCTTCACTTGAGATTCAAACTTTGGATCTTTTAATGTAGCTCACACGCATTTCTTCCAACTCCTATAGCATGGTTCTTGGTGACTTCACTGCAGCATAATTATGTTAAGCTATAATCCTGCTTAACATCTAAAATCAAATTATGATTTTCCAGACTTGTACATGGGTTGCATGATATGGGTGCACCATACTCCGTAGACCAAGACTGACCAGCTAGTCTCCCATACGGTTATACGGTCCAAGCTAGTCTCCCAAGCAATTGACCTTGAGCTAGTGTCCCATACGGTTATACTGTCCAAGCTAGTCTCCTAAGCAAGTTAAAAATGCTTCACTTGAGATTCAAACTTTGGATCTTTTAATGTAGCTCACACGCATTTCTTCCAACTCCTCTAGCATGGTTCTTGGTGACTTCACTGCAGCATAATTATGTTAAGCTATAATCCTGCTTAACATCTAAAATCAAATTATGATTTTCCAGACTTGTACATGGGTTGCATGATATGGGTGCACCATACTCCGTAGACCAAGACTGACTCAAATAGAATAAAAATGGGGACTACTTGATTTTTCAAAAATACATTCGGCTCATCAAAATTTACAATATATTCCTAACAAATGCATTATTATTTATTTGGCTGGCTATGATGATGCTTCCACCTTTGTCTAAACAAATGGTATGGTGTTGCTATGTTGCTCATGTGCTATTATAACACATTTGAGCAATTTGCCCCTATCATTACTTGAAATGAAAAATTGCAATCTGAGCATTAGCCTAATGCCCCTACAACATAATATTGTTACTTAGTTAGCTGTTTATTACTTAATATGTTTCCTAATATTGTTTTAAGTTTTGATATTAACAGGAAGAAGTGTAGAAATGTTGATTGCTGTCAGCAGATTTTCTATAAAGATGTTGATTGGAATGATTGCTAAAGTTTAAGTGATTAACTTCGAATTTTGCAATTTTTTTTTTTTATTTTGAGAAGTTAAGCACTTAAACTTAGATAAATTTTGTTCACTTTTGCAATTTTTGTTGTAAAATTAAATTATTATATGTTTGATGTTTCTGTTATTTAGCTCTAAAAATTATTAAGTTGCTGCATGTTTTATTTTATTTACTTATTAGTTATTACTTATTTTGTTAATAGAGACTTAGAGTATAACAGTATTTTAAACTAAAGTAATATTTTGTTTCAGTTATTTAATTCTTAATGACTTTTTGAAATCTGAAATCTGATCCGTAAAATCCAAAATCCAATCGGATTGACGGATCGGATTATATATATGATCCGTCAGTATCCGTCCGATGCACAAGGCTACATGAATTGGGCTTCAAAAGATGTGCTCTACTATTTCTAATAGAGAGGTTACAACAACAAAAGCCATTGGACAACTCTAAATTGTTCTTGAAACTCAATTCTGTAATCCATACTACTCTGACTAATGGTAAACATAAGTTGTCATAGTTGATTGATAAATTTGTCTTTAATGAATTAGATTTAATCTAACTTTTTGTCCATTAAGATTTAACTTTTATATCAATCATGCATTATCACATAAGAACATCAAATTTATTTCAAAACAATAATCATTAAGTAAAGTGAACAAGTAAGCTAATATACTCAAATAAACTTATGCAATAATCATTAAGTAAAGTGAACAAGTAAGCTAATATACTCAAATAAACTTATGCGTAGCAGTTATGGTGATGAAGCATGGTTCAAATAACATTCAACTAAAACATACACTTTGGTAGGTTCAATACAAATGTCTTCGAAATATGATTACAAGAATAATCAAAGATGAACAAGAGACAAATTGAACAACAATGTGGAGTGGAGAACATCAACGGCAACATTAGCCGCCCTTCAACCAATCAACCAAACAAAAATAAACTCGACATCAGATAAGCAAATGATGACACACCAAATCCAGCCAGCCGGGATCCAATTTCAATTCTATGCAGACAACAACACCTCATTACTAGAGATCAGAGATCTAATTTCTACATGGAGAAAATTAAAGTAGCCAAAGTGAATAATATTACCAAAATTTTAAGATTATATATAACTATAATATATGACGTAAAATATACATTATTTGCTATCATGATATTTCGTTAATGGCAATACAGTTGAGCATTTAAAGTTTAAATAAAAGCATAATATACTTTGGAAAATCCCAAGTTAATGGGTGTAGCTCCATGGAGATACATTTACACTGACATATACAACGAGAGGTATGGTGTAGATGTTTCATGAAATACATACCTTCATTTTCATAAGCTTTTATCAAACACAAAATTAACAATATCTTTCGTCACTGTCTTCCATCGAACATTCAACACTTTCTTCTTCAAAAATCTCATTATTTGGCAAGTCAATCTAGAAACAAGATTCAAAATGAGAATTGGCAAATGCAACAAATTAATCAGATTTGAAAAACCGGAAGCCAAAACTACTATTTGTATATCACAATAAAGAATTAGAGAAACACCTTAGTTCCAAGATCATCAACAAGGAATGCAGGTTGATCTTCCCTCCTCTGAATCTCATAAATTGACATCTTTTTAATTTCATGTGCAGAATTCACAAGAGAAGAAGAACAACTCTCTAGCACAATTGATTTCAATGTTTCGATGTTGGAAAAATCAATTGGAACTTGTTTTAATTCCCAGCAATATTTCAAGACTAATTTCTCCAAAATAGGAAAATGATTAGCACTTGCATTCCAACGTGTGAAATCTAAACGTGAAATAAGAAGCACCTTTAATTTTTTAAATCCCATCTCTGTTTGTTCCCACTTTGAGCCGCAAAAGGCAAAATCCTTCAATTTGAGAGTCTCCAAGTTGGGCAACTTCCCAACAATGTATATCTCCTTCCATGGCAAATAAGTATAACAAAGTGTCAACTGTTTAAGATTTGGAGGAAAATAAGTAGGAAGATAAAAGCGCTCTACCCTTCCTATTTCAACCTTCAATTTCTCAAGTAGATGTAAATGAACAAGGCCCTCAAGACAACCATGCACCAACTCACCTTCAATGTAAATCCCTAGCTCCTTCAATTGTGGAACCATTTTAAAATTTTTATTTTGGTCTGACCTAGCAACTTTCAACCAATAAAGAGTTTGCAAATTTTCTTGAATCAAGCTTGGGAAACACTGTGAATATCTTTTTTCAAGATGCAAGTGCCTCAACTGTAACAAATCTAAAATATTACTTGGCAGTTGCAAACGACACCCTCCCATCCATGAAGAAACAACAAGAGTTTGCAAATTCTGAAGCTTGGAGAATCTAAAGTTGTAAAGAGAACCTATGGTGCTTAAAGCCAAGTATCTCAAATGAATTAAATCCACTATTCCACTAGGTATGCCATGAGAGTATTTAAGTAAAGATAAATCTAATACTCTTAGCAGTTTCAAACATGGGTACACCAATCTGAATCTTGAAGGATAGAAATCTCTTCCAAAGTATAGAATAGAATGGATTTCATCGGAAGTGTGATTCTCATAATATGCTTGAGTGATCGGCCAATAACTTGATTGACAGCTTATCCAACGACAAACTTGTAGAGCATGTTTTTCATTGAGAAGAGACATAATGTTCTTCTTTGTAGCTTCTCTCACACACACCTCATGCACTCTATCATGAATTTTACATCTCTTAATCTTGCCATCAACACTTCGCTTGTCAATTTGAACTAGATTTCTATTAATGAGATCATACAAGTAACTTTTTGCCACTTCTTCCAAACTCTTATTTCTTTCTGGCATTAGAAACCCCTCTGCAACCCATAAGTTAATTAGTTTCTCAACAGGAATACTGCTATCTTCAGGGAAAACTCCAAAATAAAGAAAGCAAGCTTTTAGATGATTTGGCAAGTAATTGTAACACAAAGATGTAATCACTTCCAAATTGCTTTTGTCATAACTTATTCGTGATGTACGCAAAGTTTCATAAACATCTTTCCATATTTCTAATGACTTGTTGGTAGCTAGAATTCCAGCACACAATACAACTGCCAGGGGTAATCCATAGCAATTAAAACAAATACTTGTTCCAAGTTCCTTAAATTCTGTGGAGGGACACACCTTTCTTTCAATTATTTCCCAAGATTCATCAATTGTTAGGAACTTCAAATCAAAAATTATTTCCCAAGATAAGTATGTACACATCTCTCTGAATCGAGAAGTTATTAGAATCCGACTTCCATTGAAATTATTTGGAAAACATAATTGGATGACATCCTGTGCTTCAATAGTCCACCACACATCATCTAAGACAATTAAATACCTCTTACCCACCAAACTGTTGCGTAATTGCTTGGCTAGCTCATCGTCACCTTTGTTGGAGATTTCGCTAGTGACCGGCAAAATACATTCCAAAAGATGAATAAGCATCTCTTTTACATTATGTTCTTTCGACACAACAGTCCATGCTCGAATGTCAAAGTGATACTTAATTTTAGGATCTTCATAAACTAATTTGGCTAATGTAGTCTTCCCAAGGCCTCCGATCCCACAGATTGCGATAACTTCTCGTTTCATTGACCACTCTTTTGTGAGCATGCCCACTATTTCCTCTGCTTCCCTCTCAAATCCAACTATGGGTGTATCCTCAGGGATTAAATCACTTGGGGAGCTAACACCAACCATGACGTTCTCTTCATTGAAATCATTTGTTGATGAACTGAATAAGTTTGGTTTTAGCATCAGGATCCTTATTTCAACTGACTTAATATCTTTAACTACTTGTTGCATGGTCTGATAAAGCCGTTGACAAGCCTCCTCAACTAAACACTGATCTCCTCCATTAGCATTAGCTGCCAAATAAACTAGCCTTAGTTTAGATCCTATTTGACCTTCTGCTTTAGTAGCTACATCTTGGATCTCAGTTTCCAACTTTTCTTTAGCTTCGGGATCTTCGGTTTTCAGGTTAGATTCCTCCAAAAAAGCTTGCAGAAAGTGGAGCTTTTCCCTCAATGACACAATCGTTTCTGTATCATCAAGAACCAAACATGGTTTGGGTTGCAAAAGCTGCTGCTCCACTAACTCCAAAAGGGAGCTTACAACAACAAAAGCCGCCATTCAACAACTCGATCAACAAAGACTAATCATTCATCATCTGCAATATATGGAATCTGCATAATGGAATGGAATATGCCATCATATATTATTTCATTTTTATTTTTTTTTTGAAAAATATACAATTTCATTTTTAAAATAGCAATTGGAAGAGGACTGCAAAATCCAAGTCATATTTAATCTTTCCAGGCATATATAGTCACCATTAAAATATAGCAAATGCCAACAAATGCCATCAGGCTGTCTTGCACTTAATTGTATTCAATTAAATATATATGGGATACTATGTACGTAACTTTGGCCCTTATATGGATTTTTAATCTTTTCTTTCAAAGCCAGGAATAAACTACATTATCTTATGCTAAATTTCCAACTACCATATTATGGACTATATACAGAGAATTGAAGTAAACGACACCTATGTGCTTCCCTTTAATCCAGGTAAGCTCCCTATTTTCCACACAAGATAGCATCTTTAATTTATCTTCAGACCTTCAAGAATATAATTTTTCTTCCATCACCATTTTCGTTTCGGATCACAATAGCAGACATTTCACTTGAACACAACATCAAATATTTGTAAGGCACCTAACAACTAACAATAGAAAAGTTTTCTACATGTTTGGAGTTAAAAAAACTATAAACACACACTACAAATAATGTCCAAAGCTCCCCCTAAAAATAAACTGCCCATATAGCATCACGCTATAACTATACTCCCGCTTTTTTGCATTAAAAAAAAAAAAAAAAAAAAGCCAAAGCATGTGTCAAATTAAAATACCCCAATAGATGAACCAGCCCCAAAAATAACTATTTTTTCCCAAATTACCAACTATAAACGGATTTAGCATGCCTTTACCAATAGTCGTTTGCTCCAGACTAGGGTGTCATTTGACCATTGACATTAAAAATTATTGTTTGAAAACTACAATTTAGTTATAATTGATAAGTGTTTTTGTCTTTTGGAAGGAATTATTTCTTCATTTTGTGTTAGTTTAGATCCTATTTGACCCTCTGCTTTAGTAGCTCCATCTTGAATCTCTGTGTCCAATATTTTCTTAGCCTCGGGATCTTTAGTTTTCATCTCAGATCTCTCCACAAAAAAGCTTGCAGAAGGCGGATCGGAGCTAATCCCTCAATGAAACCGTTTCTGTATCATCAAGAACCAAACATATATGGATTGGGCTGCAAAAGTTGCTGCTCCGATCCACTAACTCCAAAAGGGAGCTTACAACAACATAAGCTGCCGTTCAACAACTCGATAGATCTACCGTTTCTGAAACTAACTCAGATCAAAGTAAACGTTTTATTTATTAATTAAAGCCAAGCTATCTATCAAAGTACAACAAATTCAGACAGCAAATTAAAATGGCAATTCAACTGAGTTATATATGCTATGCTTACAAAGTAAATGAATATTATAATGGCGGCCTGGCGGAAATATACAACTAACATACCTTAGCTTGGAGGAAATGATGAAGATTCAAGAGACGGTGTGAGGTACAGCAGGAGTAGGTGCAGTGTTTTCCAGAAATAATCTCTTCTTTTTTTGTATGATTATTTGGTAATAATCATTCCATCTGCGATATATGGAATGGAATATGACATCATAATTTCATTTTAATCTTTTCAGCTGGCGTAGTCACCATCAAAATTTTTAAATATAACAAATATATATTGGAAAATTTTGGCTGGTAAGTTATTCTTATCCATTCAATATTCTTTCACCTTTAAGGGGTGTTTGGTTGGATGAAAAATATTTTTCATGAAAAATGTTTTCTTTAAAAGTGAAATAAAATGTTGGTTTATGTTGTTTAGTTCGATGGAAAATGAATTCCTTAAAGTTGAGGAAAATGATTTTTTTGTAAAGGGGTGAGATTTTGTTTTTCACGAGGATTGGGAAGAAAAATAACATAAAAAAATAACATGAATGTACCGGTATGTACCAGTTTGTCCTTATGAAAGTTATTAGGGGAAACGGCGCTTTTGGCCCCTTAATTGTTTTAGTTTTGGAAATTTAGCCCCTCTCAATTAATTTGAGCAAACTTAACCCTTTAATTGTTCATAATGTAGCACATTTGGTCCCTCATGTTATATAATTAAAATTATTTTTAATAATTTATATAATTTATTCATTCAAAATTAAAAATATTTTTATAATAAATAAATTTAAAAATTTAAAAATTTAAAAATTAAAAAAAAAAAAAAAAAAAAAAAAAAAAAAAAAAAGAAGAAGAAGAACTGCCACCGAAATAGCCACCGGTGGCTGTTTTTTTTTTTTTTTTTTTTTTTTTTTTTTGCGTGCAGGATTTTGAAAAGGAGGTGCCATGGTGGTTGGAATATATTTCAAGTCTTTTGTTTCTCGCTGTTTTTGGAATATTAAGGGTAAACGCCTACATAAATGACCTTGTTAATATGTTTATTTAAAATTGCATTTTTTCCCATTCTATGGAATCATTATTTTGTTATTTGTATACTGCTGCAATCGTCCACCCTCATCATGTAGCTGCTCTGTTCCTTGCCAACTTTGAACAGCAATTAAAAAATTCAAAAATTCAAAAAAAAACAAAAACAAAAACAAAAAAACAAAAAAAGAAGAAGAAGAAGAAGAAGAACAGCCACCGGAGCGGGTGGCTGTTCTTCTTCTTCTTCTTTTTTTAATATTTTTAAATTTATAAATTTATGTATTTATTTATTATAAAAATATTTTTAATTTTGAATGAATAAATTATATAAATTATTAAAAATAATTCTAATTATATAACATGAGGGACCAAATGTGCTACATTTTGAACAATTAAAGGGTTAAGTTTGCTCAAATCAATTGAGAGGGGCTAAATTTCCAAAACTAAAACAATTAAGGGGTCAAAAACGCCGTTTCCCCTTTCTTAATTATATAGGCACTTATTTATTCATTCATCTTTTTAAGAACGGGAGAAGTGTCAAATAGGCCCATGTACTATTGTCAAGTGCTCAATTCTCACCATGAACTAAATTAAAGGCTAATTAACTACACTTACCTACTAAATTTGTTCAATTAGCATTTTTAACAGGTAATTAACTTTTTTTTTACATGTTACCAATTCAATTATTAAAAAAAAAATTCAAAATTATTTAAAAATTATTTAAAAAAAAAAAAAAAAAAGAATACAGCCACCGGCTGTCCTCGTCGGACAGCCGGTGGCTGCCATTTCAAAGACAGCCGTGGCTGCCCGGCGAGGACAGCCGGACAGCCATGACTGTCTAATATGAGGTCCAGATCTGGACCTCAAACGGCCTGGAACGAGGGCGGCGGCCATGACCGTTTGAGGTCCAAATCTATATTCATAATTACAGAACTCTATATTCACAGTAACGTAACAGTATATTCACAATTTTTCATATCACTGAGTTGTTTTGACAACTTAAAAAAAAAAATTATATTGATGTAATCGAAAATTGTCAAACGATGTCGTGTTGAAACCGTGTCCATCTTGCAAGGTGGACACGTACAGTTCCACGGCATAACAATCCGTGAGATGCCATGCCCATTCAACACACAAGCTAAGGCTGAACTGATCAAATCAAATGGAAATTGAAGCAAATATACAACACTTTGATACACTCTGGATTAGAGATTTAGAACCGAGCATGAAGAATCCGCCTGGGAATTGAAGCAACAGGCCTTCCCTGCAACTTTACCTGCAAATCCCAAATTGACAGGTGTTGGTCAATGGAGATAAAACACACATTGACCACACACAGAGAGGTGTTTGGTATAGATGTTCCATTGGATACATACAACATACCTTGACTTTCTTAAGTTTTTAATGAACAAAAGAATTTTTCGTATTTTTGGTCCCTCGAGTATTGTGACACTAATAGGATTGCTCTACGATTTTCGAACCTTGCAAACTTGGTCCACGACTATCATTTTTTTTAGTATAAATGGTCTTTTTGGCTAAATCTCCGTTCACGGCTCAATTCTGCTATAAAGGGGGGAAAAATGTTCCGGTCACAAATGGACGAAAATTGAGCCAGAAGGACCATTTGTGATAATAAAAAAAAATAGTCGTGCACCAAGTTTGCAAGATTCGAAAGTCGTAGAGCAATCATGTTAGTGCCACAATACTCGTGGAACTAAAAGTACGAAAAACTCAAAACAGAAAATTAAAAAAATCATTAGCCATTTTCTTCCCTAGAGCATTCAAAGCTTTCTTCTTCAGAAATCTCTCTATTAGGCAATTCAACCTGACAACATAATTCAAAATGAGAATAAGAAAACACATGAAATTAATCTGTAGAATGAGAAACCAAAACTAGTATTTCAATATCAAAATAAAATTTTAAAAATTTTAAAAATAGACAGACCTTAGTTCCAAGATCATAAACACGAAATGCAGCAGGTTGATCTGCCCTCCTTTGAATCTCATGTGCAGAATTCACGAGAGATGAATAACAACTCTCTAACACAATTGATTTCAATGTTTCAATGCTCGCAAAAGCAATTGGAATTCGTTTTTAATTCCCAGCAATATCTCAAAACTAAATGCTCCAGAATAGGAAAATGATCAGCACTTGCATTCCAATGTGTGAGATCTGAACGTGCAACATGGAACACCTTTAATTTTTTAAATCCCACCTCCATTGGCTCCCACTTTGAGCCACAAAAGGCAAAATCTTTTAGTTTGAGAATCTCCAAGTTTGGCAATTTTCCAATTATGTTTATCTCCTTCCATGAAATATAAGTATAACAAAGTGTCAAACGTTTAAGATTTGGTGAAAAAGAAACAGGAAGATAGAACCGCTCAACCCTTCCAATTTCAAACTTTAATTTCTCAAGTAGATGTAAATGAAGAAGGCTCTCAAAACAATCTTGAACCAATTCACCTGTAAATCCCTAGTTCCGTCAAATTTGGTACCATTCTAAAATTTTTATTTTGATTTGAGCTACCAAAGTTCAACATATAAAGAGTTTGTAGATTTTCTTGAGCCGTGCTCGGGAAACACTGTGAATGTGTTTTCTCAATGTGCAAGTGTCTCAACGGTAACAAATCCAAAATATTACTTGGCAGTTGCAAATGACATCACCCCATCCATGAAGAAAGAATGAGAGTTTCCAAATGTTGAAGTTTAAAGAATCTAAACTTGTAAAGAGAACCTATAGTGCTTAATGCCAAGTATCTCAAATGAATTAAATCCGCTATCCCACTCGGCATGCCATGAGAGTATTTAAGTAAAGATAAATTCAATACTCTTAACAGTTTCAAATATAGATATACTAGCTTGCATCTTGGAAGGTAGAAACCTCTTCCAAAGTATAGAATGGAACGGATTTCATCAGAAGTGTGAATCCCATAACTTGCTCGAGTGATTGGCCAATGATTTGATTGACAACTTATCCAACGACGAGCTTCTTGAGCATGTTTTCCATTGATAAGAAACAAAATGTTCTTCTTTTTAGCTTCTCTCACACACATCTCATGCACCCTATCATGAATTTTACATGTCTTAATCTTTGCATCAACACTTCACTTGTCAATTTGAACTAGATTTCTATTAATGAGATCATACAAGTAACTTTTTGCCACTTCTTCCAAACTCATATTTTTTATTGGCTTTAGAAACCCCTCTGCAATCCACTTCTTCCAATCAAAACAACTCCCAATGGTATTCCTTCACATTGTGCACTAATTTCCCTTCCAAGGCACTCAAATTCATGGGAGGGGAAACATCCTTTTTGCAAAACATTTGTTGAAAATATTTGCCAAGTTTCATTCAAGTCTTGCAACTTCATATGATGAATTTTTCCAAATAAGTTATTACCCACCTCTTGGAATTGAGTAGTCACTAGGATTCGGCTTCCATTGAAATTATCTGGAAAAGATAGTTGGATATCATCCCATACTTTAGGGGTCCATACGTCATCTAAGACAATTAAGTACCTCTTACCCATCAAACTTCTACGCAATTGCTCTACTAGCTCGGCCTCACCTTTGTTGAAGATTTCACTAGTGACGACCGGCAAAATACAATCTAAAAGATAAATTAATGAGCATCTCTTTTAGACTTTTACATTATGTTCTCGAGACACAATAGTCCATGCTTTAATGTGAAAGTGATACCTAATTTCCGCCGCCTCCCATCCCAAGGGTTGCGATAACATCTCGTTATCATTATATCCTTAGGGTTTAAATAATTTGGGGAGCTAACCCCAACCATGATGTTCTCTTGCTTGAGATCATTTGTTGATGAACTAGCAATTGAACCCAAGTTTGTTTTTTGCATCAGGAACCTTACTTCAACAGCCTTGATATCTATGAGCACTTGTTGCAAGGTCTGATAAAGTTTTTGACAAACCTCAAGTAAACAGTCTCCTACATTAGCTGCCATGCCAAATAAACTTGTGTTAGTTTAGATCCTATTTTGCTTTCTGCTTTAGTAGCTAGATCTTGGATCTCAGTGTCCAATATTTCCTTAGCCTTGAGATCATTGGTTTTCATCTCAGGCTCCTCCAGAAAAGCTTGCAGAAAGTGGAGCTTATCCCACAATGACACAATTGTTTCTCTGTCATCAAGAACCAAACATGGATTTGGCTGCAAAAGTTGTTTGTCCACTAACTCCAAAAGAGAGGTTACAACAATATAAGCCATTGAACAGGCCCGAGTGTGATATACTAGTGGTATTGATATGATATGCTTCAGTTCGAGTCCAAGAAGACTCCTAGGATTCAAGGAAAAAGACAGAAGGGGAGATTAGAGTGTAATGTAAATACAGAAGAAATAGAGAGTGATGTTTGAGGTGCCGGGAAAGGGGAAGAAGGAGTGAGACAATGAACAATTCAAATAATACTAACTAAATATATAGGCCCTTTATGGTAAAATAGATAGCCTATCGGTCAATTTTGACTTATTTGACCACTATTCGCTATTTGACTTGGTTAAACAATCAATATGAGTGTTTAATTAATTAGCTTTTTGTAACAACTTATTGCTCCAAAATGCTAAAATTCAAAAAGCTGCTCAAAGTAGCTTTTTCAATTAACTTTTTAAGAAGTCATTTTGTATGTAATCAGCTATCAGCTAACAACTAATTTATGGGGTGTTTGGTAAATAGTAAAATGTTAGCTGTTAGGGGATTGGGTTAGTAGGTTTGACTACTTGATAACATTAGCTGATTGTAGAAAAGTGTTTGGTAAATTAGCTGTTAGCATTACATCTAAAATGACTTTCTCAAAAAACTGGTCGAAAAAGCTACTTTGAGCAGCTTTTTGAATTTTAGCATTAAACTTCTTTGAACAGCTTGTTGAATTTTAGCATTTCGAAGCAATAAGTTGTTACAAAAAGCTAATCAATCAAACACTCATATTGATTGTTTAACCAAGTCAAACAACTAATAGTGGTCAAATAAGCCAAAATTAGATAAGTTAACTATGTTACCAAATAGGACCATTTATCTATTATTTGAAAATCCTTTGTTTTTCTGCTTAATTATGCTTCAATTTCGAATTAGTTGAATCTGTAACATGATGCAATGTGTTTACAGCGGTGATTGCTTTGAAATTCAGATGTGCAACAACTAAAGGTGACACAGTATATGCATAAAAAGCATATTAAAGCGAAGCTATAAAAGCAAACGAATTCAGACAGCAAAACGACAATTAAGTGAGCTATGATATTACTATCAAAGTAAATGAATAGGATCACCAGCAATATCATCATGACCAGGAGAAAATCAGAAAATATACAACATATATACCTGGGCGGAATTGCAGTGCGTGCCAGAGATTGCAGTCTGTAGAATGATGATGATGATGATGATGATGAGAGTTAGCTTAAGGTAATGACATAAATGGTGTGAGCTAGGACTGCCCATCAATAGAATCTGCATAATGGAATAGGACTGCACAACCAAGTCATATTTTTAATCCTTCCAGTCACAGTCACCATTGAAATATAGCAAATGACAATTGCCATTAGGCTGCCTTGCAGTTTTGGTCTTTGACCGTTAATCTTTCTTTCAGAGCACGAAATAAATTGTATTATCATATGCCAACTATCACATGGGCTATAGTGATAAATTTTCAATTTGAATCAAATGGTTGGTTAGTACAAATAAATCAAGCGTTCAATACAAATAACATATGAACAAATCATTTGAGTGTGAACTGAGCACAATGAATCCCTGGGAATTGAAGTCAACATTAGAGCCACCAATTTCTTCTTGGACCCAACCAAACCTAATGAAAGCAATTTCTCAGTCACATTTTATTCATCTTTAGAGCATTCAAAACTTTCTTCTTCAGAGCTTTCAGCACTTTCTTCTTTGGCAATTCAACACTTTCTCCCTCTGCAGTGCTTTCATTATTTGGTAACACAACACTTAATTCTTCAGAGCTGTCATTATTTGGCAATTCAACCTAGAAGGTAATTCAACATGAGAACAATTAAAAAAAAAAAAACTAAAGATTAAACAGAAGACACAAAATTAATATTTCAAAATCATGAATGGGAATAGGAGGAAGACCTTAGTTCCGAGATCGTGAATACAAATTGTACGAGGAGCTACCCTCCATCGAAAGTCGTATGCAGAACACACAAGAGAAGAATAACAGCTTTCTAACACAATTAATTTCAATGTTTCAATTTCTGCAAAAGCAATTGGAACTTTTTCTAAATCCCAGCAATATCTTAGGACTAGGCACGTGAGAACTGGGAAATGATCAGAAATTACAGTCCAGAATCTGAGATTTGAACACGAGATAAGCAGTACATTTAATCTTCGAAAACCCCCCTTCTTTGGTTCCCACTTTGGACCACAAAAAGCAAAATCCTTCAATTTCAATAACTCAAGGTTGGGCAATTTGCTAATTATGTCCATCTTCTCCCAAGGAAGATAGGTATAACGAAGTGTCAACTTTTTTAGGTTTGGTGGAAACCTCTTAGGAAGATAAAAGAGCCCATTTCTTCCCATTTCAAATTTTAACTTCTCAAGTAGATGTAAATAGATGAGCTTCTCAAGACAACTAGGCGCCAATTCACCCTCAATGTAAATCCCTAGTTCCTTCAGGTTTGGAACCATTCTAAAGTTTGGTTTTTGGTCCGAGCTAGCAACTTTTAACCAATAAAGAGTTTGCAGATTTTCTCGAACCAAGTTTGGGAGGTATTGTGAAGATCTCTTTTCAAGGTGCAAGTGCCTTAACTGTGGCAAATCCAAAATATCACACGGCATTTGCAAAGTATATCCTTCCATCCATGAACAGACAATGAGAATTTGCAAATTTTGAAGCTTAAACAATCGAAATTTGTAAAGAGAACCTATAGTCCTTAAAGCTAGGTATCTCAAATGAACCAAATCCTCAATCCCACTAGGGGTGCCATGAGAGTATTTTATTAAAGATAAATCCAATACTCTTAGCAATTTGAAACATAGACCTGCAAACTTGCATTTAGAAAGGTATACATCTTCACTTGTGCGGAGAATAATGGAACGGATTTTGTTGGAAGTTTGGTTCCCATGACTTGCTTGAGTGATTGACCAATGACTTGATCCATAGCTTACCCAACGACTAGATTCTAGATTATGATTTTCATCAATGACGGACAACAGGTTCTCCTTTTTAGCTTCTCTCACACAAATCTCATGCAATTGCTCATGAATCATACATGACTTGCTTTTGACATCAATACTTCGCTTCTCAATTTGAACTAAACTTCTAGTAATAAGATCTTGCAAGTAACTCTCTGCCACTCCTTCCAAACTTTTATTCTTCTCTGGCTTCAGAAATCCCTCTACAATCCATAAGTCTATTAGTTTCTTAATAGGAATGTCACTACCTTCAGGGAGAACTCCAAAATAAAGAAAGCAAGCTTTCAAATGACTGGGCAAGTAGTTGTAGCTCAATGAAAGTATTCTTGAAGTTCTATTATCATCACTTTCTATTCCATCCAAAGCTTTAGCAACTTGTCTCCATATTTTTAATGACCTTTTGGCAGTGGTTAGAAGTCCAGCAATCACAAGAATTGATAGTGGTAATCCACGGCATTGCTGAACAATATGTAACCCAAGTTGCTCAAATTCGGGGGAGAAAAAAATTCTTTCCCCAAGCACCTTCGACCGGAATAATTTCCAGCTACAAACTATAGTTTGCAATTTGATGAAGTGCGGAAGCACACCTGGGCAAATATATGCAGCCACCTTTTCTCGCCGAGTAGTTATCAAGATTCGACTCCCATTAGAATTATCTGGAAAACATCCTTGGATAGCATCCCAAGCGGCGGTGCTCCATATGTTGTCTAAGACAATGAAATACTTCTGACCCATTAAACTTTTGCGTATATGTGCTGCTAACTGAGCATTGTCTTTGTTTGAGATTTCACTCGTGATTGGCAAAATACATCTTAAAAGACCAATGAGCATCTCTTTTACATTATGTTCTTTAGACACAACAACCCATGCTCGAATTTGAAAGTGGTCCTGAATTGTGTAAAGTGTATACAACTTTTTGGCTAAAGTAGTTTTTCCTATACCTCCTACCCCCACAAGTGGGATAACTTCAACTTCTTGTTGACAAAAATACCTTTTCCTTATTGTGTTTATTTCACTGTCGAACCCTACAATAACTTCATCCTCAGAATCTAGAGCATTTTGTGAAGTTCCCACAACCATGATGTTCTCTTCCTTGAAATCATTTGTTGAAGAACCAACAAGTGAGGTGATATTTGTTTTTAGCACCAGGGTCTTTAGTTCAATTGCCTCAACATCTTTTACTACTTGTTGCAAGGTCTGATGAAGTCCTTGACAAGTCTCAACTGCACACTTCCCCCTGTTAGCTGCCAAATAAACTTCTCTCAATTTTGACTCAATTTTACCTTCTGCTTCAGCAACCACATCTCTGATCTCTGCATCCAAAATTTGCTTAGCCTGAGGATCATCTGTTTTTGTCCCAAATTCCTCTAGAAACGCTTGCAAAAAGCGGAGCTTGCCAGACAACAACATGATCATTTCTCTATCATCAATAATCAAACATGAATTGGGCTTCAAAAGCTGTTGCTCTACTATTTCCAATAGAGATGTTACAACAACAAAAGCCATTGGACAACTCTAAACTGTTCTTGAAACTCAAATCAGAGATTTAGTCCCAATTGTTGTATCAAAAAACTGGAACGGGTATAGCAGAGATGGTTAGAACAATTGAACAAGAAATGCTTTGGCCATAGCATAAATGGTGAGAAGTGTTCTCTTTAAATTCAACAGTTGTTAGTCTCAACTAGTAATACAATTTCTAGGTTCTGAAATAATATATCATTCTAACTTCAAAACTAAAATAGTTGCAAAATATTTTATATCTAATCAAAATATCGCTAGCTTTACCAAAACTTTTAATTTGCCTAATTTCCAGTAGAGAGTTTACAACAGCAAAAGCTATTGAACAAATCTGAAGTGTTTCTGAAACTCAGATCAGATATCAGATTTATCGATCTCAAGTTTTAGACATTCGTGTTAATTATGCATAGTCAAGACTGCAAGCAACAAGCTCCGCTAATTCGCTAAACCATCAAATTAATCTTTTGCAATGAATGTAAAAGAACTAACCTTCAGCTCAAACCATGCGTTAGAGCTTCACAGCCCACATCCAAAGTTGAAGCTATTAATCAATCAAAGCCTTCCTAGCTCCTTCTCTTTCTTGAAAATTATTGTCTCACTGTTTCCTCTTTGGTACACTTTATCTGCACCAAACTCTGTTCAAATATGTGTACGAGCGTCGGTTGAGAAAAACAGAGGGTTTACCGAAATGGGTTTCGGTGGAGTGTTGCCGGAAAGGCTGCGACTTGCTAGCAGGGGTGAGTATCTGTAGTTAAAAAACCGACGAAAGACGGATTCATCAACCTTCATAATCGATATAATCAAAATTGACGGTTTTGGATGAGTTAAATATAACCAAATGTTTTTAATAAAATAACTAAATTTATTTTATGTACTAGTATTTGCACCCGTGCGATGCACGGAATAGATTTGTTAAAACTATATAAATTTATATATAATTATTTAAATTAGAGCATCAAATATTATATAGTGCAATTAAAGATATGGTTTAGATCGTTTATATATTTTGATGATATCATTTCTTGAATTTGTGCAAATAATTGCTCAAATTAATAGCTAATGTCTAAATGTACGCATGCGGTGCTATAACTTTAAAGATTTTATTTATCATTGTTTAGTATTTTCATAAATTAGGCAAATGTGCTCGTACTCTAACAGCTCAGATATAGAAATGAATTGCTATCCTTATTCATTTGTATGGAAGATTTTTTTTTTTTTTTTGTCTAGATATATAACAATTTTTTCATTTAAAAAAAAAAACTTAATATCACCGATTATATTTACACATTATTGAAACCTCTTTCTAGACGACATTGGTAGTTGCAACACAATCTTGTTCATCTTCCTCTAGAGCTAACACCTTCAATGCAACAGGACAAGTTACTTGGGTGAAAATATATAATGGTAGAATCTCAATTAGTTATCCGTTTATATTTTCAGTCAATTAGAATATCAAATGCAGTGCTATTTTTACATAATTTTTGTTCCATTTGTAATTGATAATGTAGATATTATTATTGAAATATTTCCGTTCTGTTTTTAATTTACTTTTACTATTTTTTTAAAATATGCATTTACTATTGATAATGTAGAATATTATTATTGAAATATTTCCCTCCAATTTTTAATTTCCATTCCATTTTTAATTAAAATGCAATGATTTGACCATTTTTTTAGTCAATTATGGATCATTTTTTATTTGCAGTCAATTATTAATATTCATTTCCTCTTATAATTTCAGTCAATTAATAATATTAGATTCATTTTCAGTCAATTTTTTTTTTTTATTTTTAGTCAATTAGAATATAAATCCAATGATACTTTTACCTAATATTTTCAGTTTCATTTTTAATTTTCATTGACTATTTATAAATAGTTATGCTGTGAAACCGTGTCCACATTGCAAGGTGGACACAATTCTATTTTCATAATTACTGAACTATATGTTTATAATTATAAAACTATATATTCATAATCTCTGAACTTCATATTCATAATTATTGAACTCTATATTCACAATTACAAAACTCTATGTTCATAATTATTGAACTATATGTTCATAATTATAAAATTATATATTCATAATTTTTGAACTTCATATTAACAATTATTGAATCTCTATATTCATAATTACATAACTATAAGTTCATAATTATGTTCACAACACTATATTCATAATTATAGAACCATATGTTCATAATTTTTGAACTATATATTTATAATTATGAACAATTTTGGAACCGTGTCTACCTTGCAAGGTGGACACGGTTCCACAGCATAATTTTTCAGGTCAATAGTACTCAAAAAAAATAAAAAATAATAATAATAATAATAAAAAGAGCATTTGGACTTCTCAATACTTAGCCACATTGATGGTCAAACAATTGTGTTTGTAAGAGAAGTAATATATAGAGGAGTTCAAAGACTCCTTTTTCCAAACATTTTCAATATGGGATCAAAATGATCCAACATCATTTACAAAGGGATTCCATGGCTCCCTTTTGTCTTCTTCTTATTATTTTTAATTTTAATTTTATTTTGTATATTGTTTTGTTTGTATTATTATTATTATTATTATTATTATTATTATTATTATTATTATTATTATTATTATTATTATTATTATTATTATTATTATTATTATTATTGTTGTTGTTGTTATTATTTGATTATTGAAAATTTGTCAACATTTTAACAAATTCGTCATTTTAACATTTTAACTTTAATCAAAACATCAAAAAAATTATATAATAACTTGGTAATTTTCTCAAAACTGCTAAAAACTAATACAACACATACATTTTGGGTTAATCTTTCGTAACCCACCACTAATAATAAATAATAAATAAATAATAATAAATAAATAAAAACTAAAATAAAAAGACAAAGTTAAAACTTCTTAAATAAGAACATTTTGACCTCTCAATCTTTGGACTTCTCAATACTTTTGCCCACATTGATAGGCAAGCAATTATGTTTGTAAAAGGAGCATTGCTCTTCTTATATAGAGGAGCTCAAGAGCTCTTTCTCTAAACATTTTCAATGTGGGATCAAATGATCCAACATCATTTACAAAAGGGAGTCCATGGCACCCTTTTGTCTTCTTCTTATTTATTTTAGTTTTAATTTTATTTTGTATATCGTTTTGTTTGGATTACTATTATTATATTATTATTATTATTTTTTATTTGATTATTGATAAATTCACCAAAATTTTAACAAATTCGTCATTTTAACATTTTAATCAAAACCCCCAAAAAATTATATAGTAACTCAGTAATTTGTTCCAAATGGCTAAAAACTAATACAACACATACATTTTGTGTTAATCTTTCACAACCCCCATTGATAATAAATAAATAAATAAAAACTAAAATAAGAAGAGACAAAGTTGAGGCTTCTTAAATAAGAACATTTTGACATCTCAATACTTGCCCACATTGATGGGCAAGAAATTATGTTTGTAAGGGGATCAATGATCCTCTTATATAGAGGAGCTCTCTCTTTTCAAACATTTTCAATTTGGGATAAAAATGATCTCAAAATCATTTACAAAAGGAGCCCGTGACTCCCCTTTGTTTTTTTTTGTTTTTGTTTTTGTTTGTTTTTGTTTTTTTTTTTTTTTGTATATAGTTTTGTTTGGATTATTATTGTTGTTGTTGTTGTTGTTGTTATTGTAATTTGATTATTTGACAAATTCGTCAAAATTTTAAGAAATTCGTCTGTTTAACATTTATCAAAATACCAAAAATATTATTTAATAACTTAACAAATTTGCTCAAAACTACTAAAAACTAAAACAACTCATATACATTTTTGGTTAATCTTTCTCAAACCCCCTAATAAATTAAAAAAAAATTTAAAAAATTACAACAACAAAAAAAAAAAAGTAAGAATCAATTAAGATAAGTTTTTTTAAATAAGAGACATTTGACACGTTGGGTTTTAATAGGTTGTGGAACCATGTCCACCTTGCAGTTCTATGTTCATAAATACTAAACTATAAGTTCATTATTATAAAGCTATATATTCATAATCTTTGAACTTCATATTCATAATTCTTGAACTCTATATTCATAATTACATAACTCTATATTCATAGTTATTGAATTATATGTTCATAATTATAAAGATATATATTCATAATTTTTGAACTTCATATTCACAATTATTGAATCTCTATATTCATAATTAGATAACTATGTGTTCATAATTACGTTCACAACACTATGTTCATAATTATAGAACTATATGTTCATAATTTTTGAACTATATATTGATTATTATATTCATAATTATGAACTATTTTTGAACCATGTCTACCTTGCAAGGTGGACACAGTTCCACAGCATAATTTGTCGGGTCAATAGTACTATAAAAAACCTTTGGACTTACCTTTGGACTTCTCAATACTTACCCACATTGATGAGCAAGCAATTGTATGGTTATATAGAGGAGATCAAGAGCTTCTCTTTCCAAACATTTTCAATGTGGGATCAAAATGATCTCACATCATTTACAAAGCGGAGCCACCTTTGTCTTTATTTTATTTTATTTTATTTTTATTTTTTATATAGTTTTGTTTGGATTATTACTATTATTATTATTATTATTATTATTATTATTATTATTATTATTATTATTGTTGTTGTTGTTGTTGTTGTTGTTGTTATATTGTTATTATTTTAATTGTATTTTATACTTGAATAATTATATATTTATTATACTTGAACAATAATATTATCAATTATATTAGATTATAGAATATAATATAATACCATACATAATATTACCAATTAATATATTTTATTTAATTTCCATTTGACATTTACTTACCAAATAAGTTTTGAATCTCTATATTCATAATTACATAACTATATGTTCATAATTATGCTCACAACACTATGTTCATAATTATAGAACTATATGTTCATAATTGTTGAACTATATATTCATAAATATGAACAATTTTGGAATCGTGTCTACCTTGCAAGGTGAACACAATTTCACAGCATAATTTATCGGGTTAATAGTACTAAAAAAAATAAAAATCTTTGGACTTCTCAATATTTGCCCACATTGATGGGCAAGCAATTCAATTATATTTCAATTATATGTTTATAAAAGGAGCATTGCTCCTCTTATATAGAGGAGCTCAAGAGCTCCTTTTCTAAACATTTTCAATGTGGGATCAAATGATCCAACATCATTTACAAAGGTGAGTCCGTGACACCCTTTTGTCGTCTTCTTATTTATTTGAGTTTTAATTTTATTTTGTATATCGTTTTGTTTGGATTACTATTATTATTATTATTATATTATATTACTATTATTATTATTATTATTATTATTATTATTATTATTATTATTATTATTATTATTATTATTATTATTATTATTATTTATTTGATTATTGATAAATTCGCAAAGATTTTAACAAATTCGTCATTTTAACATTTTAACTTTAATCAAAATCCCCAGAAAATTATATAATAACTCGGTAATTTGCTCCAAATGGCTAAAAACTAATACAACACATACATTTTGTGTTAATCTTTTACAAACCCCTTTAATAATAAATAAATAAAAACTAAAATAAGAAGACATAGTTGAAGCTTCTTAAATAAGAACCTTTTGACATCTCAATACTTGCCCACATTGATGGGCAAGAAATTATGTTTGTAAGGGGATCATTGATCCTCTTATATAGATGAGCTCTCTCTTTTCAAATATTTTCAATGTGGGATAAAAATGATCTCAAAATCATTTACAAATGGAGCCCGTGACTCCCCTTTGTCTTTTTTGTTTTGTTGTTTTTTTTTTTTTTGTTTTGTTTTTAATTTTAATTGTATTTTGTATATAGTTTTGTTTGGATTATTATTATTATTGTTGTTGTTGTTGTTGTTATTGTAATTTGATTATTTGACAAATTCGTCAAAATTTTAAAAAATTCGTCTGTTTAATATTTTATATTTTATCAAAACACCAAAAATATTATTTAATAACTTAACAATTTGCTCGAAACTGCTAAAAACTAAAACAACTCATATACATTTTTGGTTAATCTTTCCCAAACCCCCTAATAAATTTAAAAAAAAAAATAAAAATTAAGAATCCAGTAAGATAAGTTTTTTTAAATAAGAGTCATTTGACACGTTGGGTTTTAATAGGTTGTGGAACCGTGTCCACCTTGCAGTTCTATGTTCATAAATACTGAACTATAAGTTCATTATTATAAAGCGATATATTCATAATCTTTGAACTTCATATTCATAATTATTGAACTCTATATTCATAATTACAGAACTCTATGTTCATAGTTATTGAATTATATGTTCATAATTATACAGAAATATATTCATAATTTTTAAACTTCATATTCACAATTATTGAATTTCTATATTCATAATTAAATAACTATGTGTTTATAATTATGTTCACAACACTATGTTCATAATTTTTGAACTATATATTAATTAATTATTATATTCATAATTATGAACTATTTTTGAACCATGTCTACCTTGCAAGGTGAACACAACTTCACAGCATAATTTATCGGGTCAATAGTAGTACTATAAAAAGCCTTTGGACTTCTCAATACTTGCCAACATTGATGGGCAAGCAATTGTATGGTTATATAGAGCAGATCAATAGCTCCTCTTTTCAAACATTTTCAATGTGGGATCAAAATGATCCACATCATTTACTAAGGGGAGCCACCTTTCTCTTCTTCTTAATTTTTTTTTTTAATTTTAATTTTATTTTGTATATAGTTTTGTTTGGATTATAATAATAATAATAATAATAATAATAATAATAATAATATTATTATTATTATTATTATTATTATTATTATTGTTGTTGTTGTTGTTGTTGTTGTTATTGTTATTATTTTAATTTTAATTTTATTTTATACTTGAACAATAATATTTTTATTATACTTGAACAATAATATTATCAATTATATTATATTAAAGAATATAATACCATATATAATATTGTCAATTAATAGATTTTATTTAATTTCCATTTGGCATTTACTTACCAAATAAGTTTTGAATCTCTATATTCATAATTACATAACTATATGTTCATAATTATGCTCACAACACTATGTTCATAATTATATAACTACATGTTCATAATTGTTGAACAATATATTCATAATTATGAACAATTTTAGAATCGTGTCTACCTTGCAAGGTGAACACAATTCCACAGCATAATTTATCGGGTCAATAGTACTAAAAAAAAAAACTTTGGACTTCTCAATACTTGCCCACATTGATTGGCAAACAATTATGTTTGTAAAAGGAGCATTGCTCCTCTTATATAGAGGAGCTCAAGAGCTCCTTTTCTAAACATTTTCAATGTGCAACATCATTTACAAAGGGGAGTTCGTGGCACTCTTTTGTATTCTTCTTATTTATTTTAGTTTTAATTTTATTTTGTATATCATTTTGTTTGGATTACTATTATTGTTATTATATTATATTATATTATTATTATTATTATTTATTTTTTTTTGAATGCTTATTATTATTTATTTGATTATTGATAAATTCGCTAAAATTTTAACAAATTCGTCATTTTAACATTTTAACTTTAATCAAAACTTCCAAAAAATTATATAGTAACTCAGTAATTTTCTCCAAATGGCTAAAAACTAATACAACACATACATTTTGTGTTAATCTTTCACAACCCCCATTAATAACAAATAAATACAAACTAAAATAAGAAGACAAATTTGAGGCTTCTTAAATACGAACATTTTGACATCTCAATACTTGCCCACATTGATGGGTAAGAAATTATGTTTGTAAGGGGGATCATTGCTCCTCTTATATAGAGGAGCTCTCTCTTTTCAAACATTTTCAATGTGGGATAAAAATGATCTCAAAATCATTTACAAAGGGAGCCGTGACTCCCCTTTGTCCTATTTTTTTTTCTTTTTTATTTTTAATTTTAATTTTAATTTGTTTACAGTTTTGTTTGGATTATTATTGTTGTTGTTGTTGTTGTTGTTATTTTAATTTTAATTTTATTTTATACTTGAACAATAATATTTTTATTATACTTGAACAATAATATTATCAATTATATTATATTATAGAATATAATACCATATATAATATTACCAATTAATAGATTTTATTTAATTTCCATTTGACATTTACTTACCAAATAAGTTTTACTACAAAAGTTTTGGGGGGAAAATTTGTTAGGAGTATTTTACGTATATATATATATATATATATATATATATATATATATATATATATATATATATATATAGATTTGACTAATGCTAAAAGTTTAAAGAGTAAATACCCAAAATGGTCCCTCGACTATAGCTAAATTTACAAATTGATCCTCAACTTTCAATTTCAACCAATTAAGTCATTAACTTTGTAATTTTAACACAATTTGGTCATTTGTCTATTTGACCGTTTGTTGACTGTGATTTTTTAGGATATATATGTAATTTCATGGTCCATCGTCGATTTTTAAGGTTCTGGTTGCATTTTCAGACCCACTGTTACATTTGAATCCAGTGCCGAAAGCAATCTACCAAATCCGGTCGCCTTTCTTTATCCTCCCTTTGGATTCAATGTAGTTGAGTTCGTACCAGAGCGAAGAAGACGACGTGTTTCCGAACCAGTGCAACGTCATCCTGGAGGGCTCCACGTGCTTCGACGAGAGCTGAAGGTTCTTTTGGAGATCGTCGATCACGGTCAACAAACGGTCAAATAGATGGAGGATCAAATCGTGTCAAAATTACAAAGTTAAGGACTTAATTTGTTGAAATTAAAAGTCGATGATCAATTTGTGAATTTAGCTATAGTCGATGGACCATTTTGAGTATTTACTCAAGTTTAAATTATTAAATGAAAAAACCGATATCTTACTATTTATAATCAATCAATTAAAATTAATGTCCTAAAGTATAATAGTTGTTTAGTAAGATATAAATGAACTATATTTATTTTTCTATGGGTTGCCCCCTTCTTATTAATAAAAAAAATAAACTATATTTATACATTATCTAAAAACATAATAAGTCTCAATCAATATTATATCCATGATTTATGTCTCTCTCTTTTTATATGCTAATAAATGTATACATTTTTACTTTAAATGTTGTACACTTTAATGGTATTAGACAAAATTGTCCATATTACATTATTGTTAAACAAAACTATCCTTACATCGTTATAACACTGTTACTTTTTAATTCTAACATTAATAACTCCATCATAAAGACCCTATTTCTAACAGTCAACTAACAGAATTTTTAACAAAAGACTGAATTGTGTAAAATCATCAAAGTCGATGACTAAATTGAGTACAAAAAGTCATTTAGGACTAAATTTGATAAAACCACTATAGTCGAGGACTATATTAGGTATTAACTTAATTTCATATTTTATAGAGTTAATTACCAAAATGGTCCCTTGACTATTGCGAAATTACCAATTTGATCATCGACTATTTTTTTTTATTCAATAAAGTCCTCGACTTTGTAAATGTTAACTAATATGGTCTTCCGTTAGGTTTGTGGTCTAACGGCTGTTAAAGTCGAGGGTAATAAAGGAATTACACCTTGCTCAGACCAAAGGGCTATCGCAAGAGGATTCATAGCCGAGGCTGGTGCAGTCGGCGTAGCTGCACGCGTAATTCATGCTCTGCAGAAAGTTAGGGTCCATCATATTGGCGTCCGGCGCCATTACACACCACTGCCGAGATAAATATCGCACTCCCTTGCTGGGGTGAGTCTGCGGTTGTTCCCCAAATTGAGCTGGTACTTGATTGTGCCGTCGTAGTTGAACAAACCCTCGTGCCTCTCGAAGTTCCCCGGCTCAATGCACTTTTCATCCTCGTCAATGAGCCCGAAGAGATACATATCTGTCGCGCGACGTCGGTCATTTTGGAGTTCCAAGACCCTGATTTATGCGGTCCATCAGCCCCCGATTGAACTTCCGCGCATACTCCACATTCGCGTTCTTGTCGCCGTATGTCGGCCACCCAACTTCCCCGATGATTATGGACAATGAAATGAACCTGTTTTTCTCCAAAGCCCATACCAACGCATCGCAATTGACATCCAAGATATTGGTGTAAGTAGTGGAGCCGTCGACCACCGGAGAAGATGCGCCGTTGAAAAAGGCATAATCGACTGGAAAATGGGGATTAGCGTATAGGCTTATAAAAGGGCAGATGTTAATGGTGAGTGGATCGGCGTTGCCGTTCAAAAACTTGACGATTGAGACCATAAGCTGGTGAAATTCCTTTATTACCCTCGACTTTAACAGGTGTTAGACCCCAAACCTAACGGAGGACCATATTGGTTAACATTTACAAAGTCGAAGACTTTATTGAGTAAAAAAATAGTTGAGGGAGAATCAAATTGGTAATTTCGCAATAGTCACGGGACCATTTTAATAATTAACTCTATTTTATATTTTGAAAAAATAAAATACTCTGTAACATTGAAAGAATAATTAATAAGAAAACATTTCAACAGGTGTTACTGTTAATTTTTATCGTGTTCCAAGTTATTAAGGTAAAATTATTTTGTAGACTATGATCCATATAGTTGTGTGAGCCATGAATAAAATATCTATTTTTAATATATTAAATATACTTTAAAAAAAATTAATGTACATTATTTATATACTGAATATACATTATTTGATACTTTGTAGTATACAAAATAATGTACCTTCAATAATGTACATTTTAATCATGGTTCTCACAATTGTGCTGACCATGATCCATGGAATAATGATCGGAGTTGTCTTGTTTAAATTCGTGTATTAATGGGTCAACTCACTTAAGCCAATTAATAAACATTTAACCTATTAATATTAGTATTAGTAATAAATTTAAAATATTATTTTATCTTTGTATGAATATTATGATATTTTTTGAAGTAAATATCTTTATTATTTTGAAGATTTAATAATAATAAAAAGTTAAAGTTTTTGTTTGGAATAAGAGTCAAATAGGTCATCAAAATGCAACAATAATGTAATTAGGCCACTGAACCTAAAAAAAAAAACAATAATTGAGTCCCTAAACTAACCAATTCATGCAATTATGCCTATTTACAGATTTTGCAGGTTAGTAGCAGGTCACCCAAAATTTAAAATATTTTTTAAAAATTATTATTTAAAAATAATAATTTAAAATTAAAAAAAAAAAGTTTCCCGTTTCCGCCGAGGACGAAGGGTTTCTTCGTCTCCATGGCCGGAGACGAAGAGACTCTCCGTCTCCGACCATGGAGACGAAGAATTTATTTGTCTCCGGCCATGGAGACAGAGAAACTTTCGGAGACGGGAAACGTTTTTTTTTTAATTTAATTTATTATTTTTAAATAATAATTTTTAAAAAAATATTTTAAATTTTGGGTGACCTGATGACCTGTTATTAACGTGCAAAATCTGTAAATTAGACTAATTGAATGAAATTTGTTAGTTTATGGTCCTAATTGTTATTTTTTAGGTTCAGTGGCCTAATTGCATTATTGTGTGCAGTTCGATGGCTTATTTGACCCTTTTTTTTTTCTTTTTTTCTTTTTTAAGTAAATAATAGTAACAAGTCTAACGCATTCTAAATGGGTTATCGCGTCATATCGTGTTGGGTAGACTTGAAATTTGTGAACTCAACATGTCTATCATGTTAATCCATTTAAACATTACATTTGTGTTTATAACTATATATAACATGTTAACCTTAGTTGCTCATGTCAACCCATTAACGAACTCGTTTAAATGAATTGTCATGTGTACCGAGTGAATAAGAAGGCATGAGTTTGTTCATAAGATGTGATTGATAAAACTTGTGATCATGTTTTAAAAAGGAGTAAATACCCAAAATGGTCCCTCGACTATAGCTAAATTCACAAATTGGTCCTCGATTTTTAATTTCAACCAATTAAGTCCTTAACTTTGTAATTTTAACACAATTTGGTCCTTTGTCTATTTGACCGTTTGTTGACTGCGTTTTTTTTAGGATATATATGTAATTTCGTGGTCCATAGTCGGTTTTTTAAGGTTCCGATTGCATTTATAGACCGCACTGTTACATTTGAATCCACTGTCGACGCTGCACCCCATGCCGGAGAGATTATAGCTTTTGATAGATAGATCGCCGAAATCCCTGCAGTGGCTCTTCGAGAAAACCGTGACTCCCAGCGATGTAGGCAAGCTGAACCGGCTCGGGATCCCCAAGCAGCAAGTGTAGAAGCACTTCCCCCCTCCGAAACGGCGTTGTCACCTCCAAGAGTGTTCTCTAAGCTGAACCGGCTCGTGATCCCCAAGCAACAATTGGAGAAGTACTTCCCCCTCCGAAACAACACGATGTCACCTCCAAGAGCGTTCTCTTGAGCTTTGCACGTGAAGCTACATATATATCCCCAAAGATCGCGGTCAACAAACGGTCACGGAGGACCAAATCGTGTCAAAATTGCAAAGCTAAGGACTTAATTGGTTGAAATTGAAAGTTGAGGACCAATTTTTGAATTTAGCTATAGTCGAGGGATCATTTTGGGTATTTACTCTTTAAAAAGCTAGGATATGTTTACTTCATTTTTCTATTTATACATTTCTAATTTTCATTCTCATTTTTTATTTATCATGTTTACTAACACTTTGTTTTTTTTGTTTTTGTGTGTGTGTGTGTGTTTTTTTTTTTATTTTTTTATTTTTAAAGAATATGGTAGTATAAACTTACATGTTCAATTTTAAGTGATTTTTAAATCTCATATTTAAAATATTTAAGGTCACCCTCTTATGAAAATACCATCCCACATAAAAACTATTGAATGGAGAAATCGTAGCCATAGAAATTAAGTAACAAATGGCTATGATTAAAAGTCAAACACTCTAAAGTTTTGCGCCTAATTAGCAATCCAAATCCTCATAATATCAATCAAGGGTCAAATATGTCCAAACAAAATTTCAAACATCTGTCAAAATAGGGAAGTTAACAACAAAATATATTATTTTTTATTTATTAAATCCGTTTATTTAAACAACAAATTATTGTTATTATTATTAAATATAACAAAATCTGATTATTTTAGTAATGTATGGTGCTTTAATTTAGCGAGACAAACACGTGGACACAAAGAACAACAAACGGGGTGTTGTGTTGTGCTCTGGGAGACTGTATGCATTTGCTAAGAGCATCAAGTAGGCAAGTAGCTAATGAGGTCTATAAGAAACGTAATTGTTATGCATATTTATCGCGAGCAAAATTAAGTGGCCAATGTCTTAGCCAAGGTAGCCTTGAATGGTGGTAACCGTAACTAGTGCGAATTCAATGAACCTCCTACCCAAGTAAGAGAAGCTTTCTTCAACGACCAACTAGGACCCATTGTTCAATGTCACGTTATTGTTAGGAGTAGACCTGACAATTCGTGTATACAGATTCGTTAACGGGTCGACACGATAACGATACGAACACGATAAGGCTAAACACGGACACGACACGTTAAAACTAATGGGTTCAAATTTTTAACACGAACACAATTTGTCAATGAGTTGACACGATAGACACATTTTGTTAACATGTTTCGGGTCGTGTCGACACGATATGACACGAAACTCATTTAAACCCGCTAAAACTATTAATATATTTTTAAAAAACTAAAATTTAAATTTAAGTTATATAAAAAAGAAATAAAACCAACAATTCAATCCATCAAACAAACTAAACAAAATATTCAATTTATAACATTCATAAAATGATAAAATAACATACAAAAATCATAATTAAAGAAGTCCATGCTAGTTTTTAGAATAAAATTGAACACAATAAAAATTCAAATTTCATATTGTTGAACATCAATAATTGGTATATGATCTTGGCCTAATGTAGTAAATTCATCATTAGTCATATTCATGATATCTTTTGTAATCTCATTCATGAAAATGGTTCTTAGCGGGTTATAAACAGGTTTGTGTAAACGGGTTGACACGATAATATTAACGAGTTAAATGGGTTCTTAATAGGTTTAACGAGTTGACCCGTTAAGACACGAAACATAACGAGTTCTTGACGGGTCAACCCGTTAATGACCTGGGATACGTTAAGGCTAAACACTAACCCGTTATTTTCGTATCGTGTTAACGAGTCGTGTCCATAATTGCCAGGTCTAGTTAGGAGGCGATAACCTTCTCTGAGTCCTCTTTCCTTTGATAAAAAAAAAAAGTTAAAATACACAATTTATATATTCAATGTTCACAATTTACATATTAAATATTTACAATTTACATATTAAATGTTTACAATTTAATACTAAATGCTCACAATTCAAATTATGAACATTCAATATATAAATTGTGAACATTCAATATGTAAATTGTATATTTTATACACGAGTTCACCTTGCATGATGAACTCGAGTCCATAGTATAACTGTTGAATAGACAGGCAAATTATTGTGTGGACCATGGTCCACACAATGTTATGTGGACCATAACATAAAGTACATTTTTAATATACTAAATGTACATTATTTTTGTATTGAATGTACATTATATGATATAATGTCCACTCGGTACAAAAATAATGTACATCCCCTGAATACAATGTACATTATTTTTATGTTGAATGTACATTATTTTTGTACTGAATGTACATTATTTTATAGTATACAAAATATGGTCAACACAACTTGTATGGACCATGGTCCACACAATAATTATTGGAATATACATACCACCCCCCAAAAAAGCCAAAATGAAACGAATATGGCCCAATACAAATACATATGTTCATTGATGGGGTAAGGACCCCGGCCCAAGAGATAGGGGCCCAAAGAAAATAGAAGTGGGCCAGCATCGAGAGGAGCCCAAAGAGCGGTCGGGCCGAGTCCAGGAGTCGGCCGAGGCCCAAGCCCAGGAAAAGACCCGGCTCGAGGAGCCGTTGAGGGCATTAAAGGGGTTCCTTTAAAAGAGAGCCGTTGAAGCATTGAAGACAGGACCCGGTCGGGCTGTTACAAGCCTAGGAGAGCCGTTGGTCGACCGAGTAATGGCGTCCAACGGCTCCATATCTTGATTAGCCTTGAAGTCGGCCATTAAGGGCCTTCAAGTCGGTAGAGGAGGAGCCACTATATAAAGGCTCCTCCATCCTTGTAAAAGGTAGACATTTTCGGACACCCGGAAGAGGGGAGAATAACAAAGAAATTCCGAGCACTAGCATTATCTCTGAGTTAGACATATATATTATTGAGAGGTGTATCCTCCGACCAAAGGTTGTGTTGGACCTCCTTGGGCCCGAAAACCCTGAAACGATCACTGGCGCCGTCCGTGGGGATCGAAACGAAGAGTCACGTGCCCTCTCGAGTGAGGCGAGTCCGAGGAACGACAGCTAGAACCTCAGTCGAATTAGGAAAACTCCAGACATGGCAGGAAGCGAGGAACAGTCGAGCCGTCACGACAACGGACGGGAAGCCGACCTGAGAAGCCAGCTGAATAGGAGAAATGCTCGGAGCCAAGAAAACGAGACGACACCGCCGCAGATAAACCCGTAATTGCCTCAGGTGCTGCTCACCCCGGAGCAGTTACGCGCAATCGGACGCGCCTGCGCCGAAGCGAGCCTAGGAGTGAGAGAACAGTCCGTCACTCGCCAGCCGCAACGCGAGTTGCAACCGCCTCAGAGGCCCGACAACCGGCAATTGAGCCGACGAGCTGAAAGCCAACCGGTACAATCCGTTCATTCCCGGCTAGGTCCCAGCGTTGGGCGTTGGGCGTCGGTCGGCAAGGGAACGATTAGGCCGGAAGGAGCCCAATCGTGCCCCGTTAGCCGCCCGCGATCGACAAGCTGCACGAGAGAAGAGCCGAACCAAAAGAGCCAGGACTGAGACTCGTCGCGTGGAGCAACCTCCCCGCAACCCCGTCCAACCGGCTGAGTCTGAAGTCGGCGAAAGCACGGAATCTACGGGAAATCGCACCCGAGAGAGGGTCGAAGTGGCTAACTTAGTACAGGAGGTGCGAAATCTGAAAGAACGGATGGAGGGAAAAGCCAAATCCCCAGGACGTACGTTGCTGACCGCCTTACCCTTCTCATACGAGGTTATGGCTTTTAAGATACCGAGTGACTTCAAGTTCCCGGAACAAGCCACGTTCGATGGAACCGGCGATCCCCGCGAGCATTTGCTGAGCTATCAGGCCAAGATGCAGGTTCTGGGGGTACGAGATCCGGTCATGTGTCGTGCTTTCTTACCCACGTTGAAGGGTCAGCACAAAGGTGGCTGGTGGCGCAGCCCTCAGGGTCGATTCACAACTTTGAAGAGCTGGCAGACCGCTTCATGAGCCATTACGCCGCTAATATTAAGCCACAAAAGGACCTAACTCACTTGGGTGACATCCGTCAAGACGAAGGCGAATCTTTGAAAACCTATCTGGCCCGCTGGCAGAAAGAAATCCAGTCCATAGAGGAGGTCGAGGACCAGACGGCGCTCACCTTCTTCATCGAGTCGCTGCGGTCCGGCCAGCTGTACCGAGACCTGAGGGACAATCGGCCGGCCACCTACGCAGAAGCCATTCATATGGCCAACAAGAGGGCCAATACGGAGCAGGCTATGAAGTACAAGCGACAGCGCGAAGTCGGCGGATCCGCCAGCGGAAAGAGAATGCGAGCGGAAGCCAAAGAAAGGCGCCCGGACGTGGCTCGGCGACCCGAAGTTAGACGGCCGTACGACCGACCAGTGGTCCACGCCTATCGGCCGATTCCCGAGCGTCCGGTCCACGAGGTACAAGCGGTTGCCCCGCCTCTGCCTCCGCCGACCGACGATTGCGCGACAAACGAAGAGATGGGTAAGAACACTAAGTATTGTCGTTATCATAAATCTTATACTCACAGTACGGAGGAGTGCTTCTACCTGAAGAAGATCATGGAGGGCATCATCCAGCAAGGAACCCCGCCTCCTAACCAGTGGAGGCGGAGGCCGGGCAGTCGAAGGGATGAGGAACCCGTCGCCGTTGCCGAAAGCAGTCGAGGCAAGCAGCCGGTTCCCGAAGAGGAGGAGGCTCAGTGGCGCCAGAAACCGGTCATCAACATGATAGTCGGCGGGCCGGAAGGTGGTGATTCAGCGAACACCCGAAAAGCTTGGGCCCGGCAGTTGTACGTCGGGACAGTATACGGGCGTGAGGAGAACTCTAAAAAGGTGTGTCGAGAGCCCATCGTGTTCACCGACAGAGACTTACCAGCCGGAGAAATACCGCATCGAGACGCGTTGGTTATAGCCATGGACGTCAGCGGCATCGTCGTTCGGCGAATCCTGGTGGACACCGGGAGCAGCGTCAACGTGCTATATCTAGAAACCTTCACCAAAATGGGGCTGACTCGAGAACAGCTGAACCCCGTCAAAACTCCCCTCACCGGCTTCACAGGGGACTCGGTGGAGGCAGAGGGGTCGATCACACTTCCAGTGGAGATTGGCACGTACCTGGACGTACAGAAACTCAGCATGAAGTTTATTGTGGTAAACCTGGCCTGCTCGCATAACGCGATACTTGGCCGACCGGGTCTGGAGGATTTAGGAGCCTTGATCTCAATTGAGCATCTCTGCCTGAAATTCCGCACACCGAATGGAGTAGGCACGGTGCGCTGTGACCGAAAGATCGCCCGCGACTGCTATCTGCAGGCATGCAGAGGGATGGGCAAACGCGAGATGCAGATCCATGAGATCACTGAGAGGCCCCCGAAGAAGACAATACTACATCGCCCAGAGCCTGCTGTTGAGTTGGAGGAAGTCGAGATCGACTCTACGCGGCCGGACCGACGGGTCCGAATTGGAGTCGGCCTCTCTGAGACATTGAAAAAAGAAATTGTGAAGGTGCTCCGGGAGCACCGGACGGTTTTCGCCTGGGGCCCAGAGGACATGCCTGGCGTCGACCGATCAATCATATCGCACAAACTCGCCGTAGATCCGGAGCACCGACCGGTCGTACAGAAGAAACGATACCTAGCCAACGACCGGAGGGAATTTGTGAAGAAGGAAGTTGGCACGCTACTAGCGGCCGGGCACATCCGCGAGGTTAAGTACCCGGAGTGGTTGGCCAATGTGGTCCTCGTACCCAAGCCCCCGGCGTGGCGAATGTGCGTGGACTACACCGATCTTAATAAGGCTTGTCCGAAAGACCCGTTTCCCCTACCTCGGATCGACCAGTTAGTCGACGAAACGGCCGGGTCGGCGCTACTGAGTTTCATGGACGCCTTCAGAGGGTACCACCAAATATTTATGCACCCGGCGGATGAGGAGAAGACCGCCTTCCTGACACCGGACGGAGTTTACTGTTACCGAGTCATGCCCTTCGGACTTAAAAATGCCGGGGCTACGTACACCCGAATGGTCGCCCGGTTGTTCCAACACCTGCTTGGGAAATCGATGGCTGCGTATGTCGACGATATGCTCGTCAAGAGCCGGGAGGAGGACAAGCATGCGGGGGACTTGGCCGACTGCTTCAAGGTAATGATGAAATACAACCTTCGGCTGAACCCCAAAAAGTGCGCGTTCGTCGTCCAAGGTGGCAAATTCTTGGGCTACATGGTCACTAAACGAGGCATCGAGCCTAATCCGGAGAAAGTACAGGCCATCATCGACATGCAGCCTCCTACAACCGTCAAGGACCTACAACGGTTGACTGGCCGATTGGCCGCCCTTAGCCGCTTCTTGAGCAAAGCGGCAGATAAGACCGTGCCTTTCTTCGAAGCCATGAAGAAGAAGGAGGGATTCGCTTGGACTGCCGAATGCCAACAATCGTTCGAGGAGTTGAAACAGTACCTCTCAACGCCCCCAGTGCTGTCTACCCCCCAGGTGGGCGAGCCCTTATTCTTGTACCTCGCTGCCTCAGCCAAAGCAGTGAGTTCGGTGTTAGTCCGAGAGGAGGACCGAGTCCAGCACCCGGTTTATTACGTAAGTCGCTCGCTGAAGGCCGCTGAGACGCGGTACACCGCTCTGGAAAAGATTATATATGCATTGGTAGTCACCGTGCGCAAGCTGGCACCCTATTTCCAAGCCCATACCGTTCGAGTTTTGACAGACCAGCCGCTCGGAAGCGTGCTAAGAAACCCCTTGTCCTCTGGCCGACTTGTAAAATGGGCCGTAGAGTTGACTCAGTATAGGATTGAGTATCAACCCCGGCCTTCCATTAAGGGTCAAGCCTTGGCCGACTTCCTGGTCGAATTCACAGCAAGTGAGGAAGAAAAGGAACACGCCTCGGAGAGCTGCCCAGGCGAGTGGTGGGAAATGCACGCGGACGGAGCATCGAGTCGACAGCACTGTGGAGGCGGTGTCATGCTCATCACTCCGGAAGGATTCCGGCTATATTACGCTCTGAGATACTTGTTCTCGACATCAAATAATGAGGCCGAGTACGAAGCGGTATTAAACGGCCTCCGACTCGCCAAGGCCCTGGGAGTCGAGCGGCTGCGAATCAAGACTGACTCCAGACTGGTAGTCGGACAGATCTCGGGTACGTGTGAAACTAAGAATGCAAGGATGGTACTATACAAAGAGCGTGCAGTCGAGATGTTAAAAGGGTTCGGGGCTTACGAGATAGAGTACATACCCCGAGCGGACAACATGGAAGCCGACCTATTGTCCAAAATTGCCCTGGAAGGGGTACCGGACCACCTGATAAAAATTTGCCAGAAGGAGGAGCTACATCGGCCGAGTGTTGGAGAGACACCACCGGAAGTCCAGCAAGTAGATATCGAGGAATGGGATCGAGGGAAAAATCCCGAAATGTTCTGGATAGAGGATATCCGGCGATTCATAGAAAAAGGCGAGTTACCGGAGGACCCGGGAGTCGCCGCGAGAGTTTGGCGAAAAGCCCCTTCCTTCCAGATCATCGACGGACAGCTATACAAACAGTCGTTCGGAGGACCCTTACTAAAGTGCCTGCTTAGACCTGAGGCCGAGAAAATAATGGACGAAGCTCATAGAGGCATTTGTGCCGCGCACCAGGGCGCCCACACGCTCGCCCGGAAGTTAGTCGTTCAGGGGTATTATTGGCCGACTATGATGCGAGACTGCATCGAATGGATGTCCAGGTGCGGCGTTTGTCAAGCATTCGCCAGGAAAAACACCCGGCCGGCCACCTTTTATACACCGGTCACCACTGCCATCCCCTTCGCCAAGTGGGGAATAGACTTGTTGGGGCCATTGCCCGTCGCCCCGGGAGGTCTGAAGTTTTGTGTCGTGGCTATCGACTATTTCACCAAATGGGTCGAGGCAGAACCATTGGCTACCATCACTGAGTACCAATGTCGACGCTTTCTGTGGAAAAGGGTGATATGTCGCTTCGGCCTGCCCGAGCACATCGTCAGCGACAACGGGCGACAGTTTGACTGCCAGGCCTTCGCTGATTTCTGCCGCCGACACGGTATCAAGCATACCAAGGTCTCGGTGGCGTACCCACAAGCCAATGGGCAGGTCGAGAATGTGAATCGAACGTTGGTCGATGGGATCCGGAAGAAGCTCGAAGACATCCGAGGAAGTTGGGCGGACGAGCTTGACCGAGTCCTATGGGCTTATCGCACTACCCAACGGCGAGCGACGGGGGAGAGCCCGTTCTCGCTCGCATACGGCTTCGAGGCCAAGGTTCCAGTCGAAGTAGTCGAGCCCACCCACCGGGTTCGCACCTACTCGGATGCAGCGAACGAAGAGAATCTGCGGATCGAGAAAAATTTCCTAGAAGAAAGGAGGGAAGCCGCGAGTGCACGGATGATCGAGTACCAGCAGGCGGTGAAAAGATATCGCGACCGGAGGACTCGCCCGCGAACCTTCCAGGTTGGCGACCTCGTGTTACGCGATCGACAGGCCAGTCAGCCCACCGAAGGGGGCAAGTTTGCGGTTAAGTGGGAGGGGCCATACCGTATTGCAGCGGTGGTCCAAGCCGGAACCTATAAGTTTGAGACTATGGAAGGCAAGCTCATAGATTGCATATGGAATGTCACTCATTTGAAAAGGTTCTATCAGTAGAAAAGGATAGGCCGTGTACGTGCTCAAGGATTCCAAAAATCTAAATAAAGCACATGGGTTACAGCTAATCGTCCCAGGGACTCGGCGAGAAAAGATAGGAAACAAGGGCCCAGACCCTTAGACGTTTCCGAGAAAAAGCCTACAGGAGTCGCCTCGACTGAGGGACTCGGCGAGTATTGAGAGAAACGACGGGGCACTGACCCTAAACCGTTTCTGAGATAGAAAAGCCTAATGGGTCTCCTCGACCGAGGGACTCGGCGAGAAAAGATAGGAAACAAGGGCCCAGACCCTTAGACGTTTCTGAGAAAAAGCCTACAGGAGTCGCCTCGACTGAGGGACTCGGCGAGTATTGAGAGAAACGACGGGGCACTGACCCTAAACTGTTTCTGAGATAGAAAAAGCCTAATGGGTCTCCTCGACCGAGGGACTCGGCGAGAAAAGATAGGAAACAAGGGCCCAGACCCTTAGACGTTTCCGAGAAAAAGCCTATAGGAGTCGCCTCGACTGAGGGACTCGGCGAGTATTGAGAGAAACGACGGGGCACTGACCCTAAACTGTTTCTGAGATAGAAAAAGCCTAATGGGTCTCCTCGACCGAGGGACTCGGCGAGAAAAGATAGGAAACAAGGGCCCAGACCCTTAGACGTTTCCGAGAAAAAGCCTACAGGAGTCGCCTCGACTGAGGGACTCGGCGAGTATTAGGAGAAACGACGGGGCACTGACCCTAAACTGTTTCTGAGATAGAAAAAGCCTAATGGGTCTCCTCGACCGAGGGACTCGGCGAGAAAAGATAGGAAACAAGGGCCCAGACCCTTAGACGTTTCCGAGAAAAAGCCTACAGGAGTCGCCTCGACTGAGGGACTCGGCGAGTATTGAGAGAAACGACGGGGCATTGACCCTAAACTGTTTCTGAGATAGAAAAAGCCTAATGGGTCTCCTCGACCGAGGGACTCGGCGAGAAAGGATAGGAAACAAGGGCCCAGACCCTTAGACGTTTCCGAGAAAAAGCCTACAGGAGTCGCCTCGACTGAGGGACTCGGCGAGTATTGGGAGAAACGACGGGGCACTGACCCTAAACTGTTTCTGAGATAGAAAAGCCTAATGGGTCGCCTCGACCAAGGGACTCGGCAAGAAAGAGTTAGGAAACAAGGGCCTGGACCCTTAGTCGTTGCCTGCTGGAAAAGCCTTAAAGAGTCGCCTCGACAGAAGGACTCGGTGAGCAGTTAAAAGAGACTAGGTCAAAGGACAAAGGCGTCGAGCTCAAGATAATACGAAAAGGAAGAGAAAAGGGGAATTTCATTAAAAAGAGGCCCGAAAAGGAGGCCAGCCTTTACAAAAAGGGGGCTATCCCCAAACAGAACAGCCCTAAACTACTGGGGAGGGGGTGTCGACATCAATCCCTTCGACTTGGGCCCCTGCCGTTGGTCCAGTCAGGGGAACAGAAGAAGGGTCATCGGCCTGAAGAGAGGACTCGGCGAGCTCAGGAGGTGTCGCTGAAGGAAGAGTCGCCAGATCAGAGGCTGCCGGAAGAGCTGCCGGGATCCCCAGTCCGCGACTGTCCTTCAGTCGCCGGAAGAGCATCTATCACGGGCTTGAGGCCCCAGCTCTCGGGAGTGAAAGAAGAGTCGCGGACCAGCAACGCAGAATGGATCTCAGTCTGCGCCTCGCGAAAGCCGAGGCGATAGTCGCGCTCGCCCAAGTCCAGGAGGAACTCGTCACCATCCGGCGTCGACAGCCACTCCTTAGCAATCTCTTTTTGGCGAGCCTCTATCGCCGCCTTCATCCTCCGCCTCGAAGGCGGCCGACTTCTTGTACTCCTCAACAGAGGTCGCAGCAATCGTCGCCACCTTGTCTCGCTCCTCCTCCCACTGACGGAGTAACCCTCAGCATCTCAGAGTTGTGCACCTCCACCACCTTGAGGTGCTTCGCCCGCTCTTCCGCAAAAGGCCTCCTCCTGTCTGACGCAGCTTGTTGGACAGAGACCGCATGTCGGTCAAATAGTTCTGCAGCCGCTTACTTATCTCCATCTGGAAGGTGAGGTTCTGCTGAAACGGACACGAGTCAGGTAATGAAAGGAAAGGACGAAGGGAAGGTCAAGAGGGAAACACTTACGCGGTACGATTGGCGCAGTGAGGCCTCGAGGATGTACCCGTCCCCCAGAGCATGAGTCGCCTCCTACGTCCTTAGGTAGAAGGACGTTAGCACACCACTTACGGACAGAGGAGGTGCCCATCCAGATCTGGGCATCCTCCTCTACCTCATGGCACAGCCGGATCCTTTTGGGAGCCGACTCGTCAGTTTGAACAGCCGGGCGCTTAGATGCCGGAACTCTCTGTCTGAGGAGGAGGTGGCTGTCGAGTGGGCGACACCACTGGCGACGGAGTCAGATCCACCACGTTTTGAGGAGGAGGAGGAGTCGGCCTGGGAGCCGGAGACGGTAGGGAGGAAGAGGCAGCAGCAGTACCGGAAGAGCGTTGGATCAGCCGACGCCTCATCTTTTCGGCTCTGTCTGCCATCTCGGGAGTCGGTTCAACCGCCTCGTCGGAGCTGGAGGAGTCGGAGTCGTATGGACCTGTAAAAAGGAAAGAGAAAGCATGAGGTGTTCCGAGTCGGAATATGGCGAGATAGGAAAAGAATGAGGGGTAACGAAGACTACCTACGGTGGCCGCACCCTCCGGTAGCAAGTCACGCTTAGCCATGGCCCGGACTCGGGACCAGTACTTGACGGAGTACGGCCCGAAGCCCTTCAAGAACTCGCCGCCCAAGACCGCATCATCGGAGGGAACGGAACGTCGAGGAACAAGACTTGAACAGAGCGGCCGGCCACAGGGTCGGAAAAGTAAAAGAAGAAAGGGCAGGGCGGACGAAGAAATAAAGGAGCTTCCAATCCTTGATGGAATCGGACAGCCCCTCGAAAAGCTGTCGCCCCGGGCGAGCGGCGACTTGAACAAAGCCCGGCGAGTGCGAGCCAACCTTGTTTACGGTAAAAAGATACCGGAACAGGTCGAGGTCCGGCTCGCACAACCACCAGTGGCAGAGATTGATGAAGCAAGTAAGGAGTCGGTGAGAATTGGGCACTAATTGGCCCGGAACCAAGTTATAATGGCGGTAAAAAAGAGAGAGAAAAGGACATGGAGGAACTCGGAAGCCAAAGGCAACCGAGTGTAGGTGAATACCGACACAACCCTCGGGTGGGTCGTAAATTTGCCGGCCCTCCGGGGCAAGGACTACGGCCGAGGGCCCAAGAAGGTACTGGGCCATCTCCAGATCCGCCGCAGTAGCGACGGACGGCGGCCCGGAGGGGCGGACGATTGGATCGAACTTGCCCCGCGGCCGTATAACGCCACCCGGCAGAGCCGCCACCGTCGTTAGAGGAGCGGGACTCAGCGGAGTAACCGCCCCCGAAGAAGAGGGGGTCTGAGGAAGAGAAGATGTCGATGGAACGTCCGAGGGAAGTTCCATATGACGGAGGGAAGACGTCAATGGAACGTCCGCCGGAAGTTCCATACGACGAAGAGGAGAAGAGGAAGACGAAGAAGGAGAAGAATCAGAGGGAGAGGTCGCCTCGGTGTTGTCAACCGAATAACGACGAGAAGAAGAAGAATGTGAGGAAGAAGACATTACCTAGGTCAGGAAGGAAATTGGAGGAGGAACAGAGTGGCTGGAGAAGCTCGAAGTTGAAGCTGAAAAGGAAGACTGGAGAAGAGAGTGGAAAGAGAGACGAAGTGGCTATTTGAAGGGTAGGAATTTCAAAGGGCGGCCACGTGCCACCTTCTAGTTGGAGGGGCTGGAGGTGACGAGACGTGAAGGGACGCCGCATTTAATGCCTCAAAAGGCGGGGCGACGGTTCAGGTCTAGGGTTAGCTCACAGACGGCGCGTCTGCCCTAGGCTAGGGTCGAACGTCACGTGACCCGGCCTGCTAAGCCGGAAGCCCGTAGTGGGCCATGGCCTCTGAGCCCACGAGATACGAGCTGGAAGCTTCTAGAAGCAACCCGGTAGAACCCGGCTCATCAAATGATATCGGCCGAGCTCACGAAGGAATTCCGGTCGCGGGGTCGGCGATCAGACTCGGCGACTCCCTCGGCAGGAGGATCTCGCCATAGCAAGACTAGGGGTCAGTCTCATAGATCCGAGGTCGGGCGACAAAATAGTAAGAAATTGCGGGGTCGGATAGAAAAGCACACTGTTTATTTAAACCAATACGAAGATTACAAGGCCCAGAACTCGGCCGGTGCAAACTACAAGAGAAAAACAGAGTCATGGCTTGGCTTCCTTCTCTGTCGACGAGCGGGCAGCCGGAGGACCCTCTAGAAAGTATTGGGGACGGAATGGTAGAGGACTCGGCTCAGGCTCTGGCATCTCGTCCAGATACACGGCCGGCTTCCCATCGTCAATTATCTGTAAAGGCCTCTCCAGAGCGCTCGGCGACATGGCAGCGCCAAAAAGCGGAGGAACCTCCCACACCTCTTCCTCCTCGGGAGCAGGATTCCCGACCTCTGGTCCGGGATCCTCCACCACAGGCTCCATCTCCACATCGATAGACTCCCTACACATCAGGTCCAGCATGTCCGGAGGCACCACGATGGGGTCTGAAGCCGAGTCGCCCACCAGACGACCTCCGTTAGCCAGCCTTTTCTGCCTCAACTGCTCCAGTCGAGCATGCTCCTTGTTGCGAATGGACCAGCGGCGATCACCATCCCTGTAACTCATAGCGCCGAGCTTTCGCAACATGAAGAGTGTTGCGATTTGCATCAACTGTGAAGGGTCTTTATATAGCCCAGGGAAGGCGAATATCTAGGTGATAATTACGGAAGAGACTGGCATAACTGAGCCGGATTGGACGGATGATGAGAATCTTTGTCAGAGATTAGTTCCATCAGATCCGCCCGGGAAGAGCAAGATTCGCACGCCAACATAGAAAAGATTGGATTTACCCGAGCTATGGGGAATCTTGCAGGTGTCAGACTGAAAAGAACCTGAAGATGTGACCGACTCCTTGACCAGTCGTCCGGGTGGGTACGCAACAAAACACGACAAAACATAAGGCAAGACGAAAATAGCGCTTTTATTATTATTATGGAAAAGAGGGTACAAGCAGCAAGGAGCTTATTACAAACAAGGAATATGAAAATGCTCCTAAAAAAAGATTCCTCCGAGCTATGACCGACCCCGGTACATAAGGTCACTCGCCAGGCGAGGAAGAGTCGCCCCCAAAGAATCCCCCCGATGGTCCAGGGGGAGAGGGGCAGAACAAGTCCCAGAAAGCTGGCATGAGCGGCGGCGCAATGGGTTCCTCATCATCCGGATACGCCTCCAGGTAGCGAGCGTAACCCTCGTCGTCCATAAGGCCCGTGACCGGCCCGTCCGGGTCGTCCAGCGGGATGGAGAAAGTCATTTTGAAAGTCAATTGTTCAGGGACGGCCACCTCCACAAAGGATCCATCTTGAGAAGTCACCCTGGCGGTTGCTGGAGTCGGCGGACGAAGCAAAGGCGGCACGACTTCTCGCTGAGGTGGGGTCGGCGGCTGAAAAGCTGAGGAGGTGGCACCAGCAGGAGATATCCGAGGAGCCGGACGAGAAGCTTTTTTCTTGCTTTCCCTCTCAGGTCGAGTCCGCTTAGAAGGCAGCGGACGCCGAGGAGACCCGAAGTCAATTCGCTTCCCTTTCAAGGGAGAGCGACCCATGATGAACTCGTGAAGACAAGAGAGAAGGAAGGAGGCCATTTATAGGTGCCAAGCCTAGATGAAAGAATCCCAACGGCTCCGCGAGATCCGGAGAGGATGGCTGATGATCCGGACGTTACAAGGGGCTATTCAGGGCACGGATACGGTAATTAAAGGAGACGAGCGGTTGCTACTTTTCCAAACCCAGGTTGGAGGACCGGGTATGGAAAAGTGAGGGACTAGTTGATGGGGTAAGGACCCCGGCCCAAGAGATGGGGGCCCAAAGAAAATAGAAGTGGGCCAGCATCGAGAGGGGCCCAAAGAGCAGTCAGGTCGAGTCCAGGAGTCGGCCAAGGCCCAAGCCCAGGAAAGGACCTGGCTCGAGGAGCCGTTGAGGGCATTAAAGGGGTTCCTTTAAAAGAGAGCCGTTGAAGCATTGAAGACAGGACCCGGTCGGGCTGTTACAAGCCTAGGAGAGCCGTTGGTCAACCGAGTAATAGCGTCCAACGGCTCCATATCTTGATTAGCCTTGAAGTCGGCCATTAAGGGCCTTCAAGTCGGCAGAAGAGGAGCCACTATATAAAGGCTCCTCCATTTTTGTAAAAGGGGAGGAGAACAAAGAATTTCCGAGCACTAACATTATCTCTGAGTTAGACATATATATTATTGAGAGGTGTATCCTCCGACCAAAGGTTGTGTTGGACCTCCTTGGGCCCGAAAACCCTAAAACCATCAATATAGTTCACTAATTCTGGATATATAGTTCACTAATCTGGATATATAGTTCACTAATTCTTAATTTATAGTTCATTAATTCTGAATATATAGTTCATTCATTATGAATACACAGACGCTGCGAACTGTCATAAGCCAAAACAGAGTACCAGTAACCGGTGTGGATATATAGTTCATTAATAATGGATATATAGTTTATTAATGAGTAAAAGACAATTTTGGTCCTAGACTTAAAGTGGCACGGGCAATTTTAGTCCTTTATAAAAAAAAAAAAATCAGACAATTTGTGGACACTCTTATTATGACAAGGACAATTTTGGTCCTCCGTCTATATTTCCATTAGGTGGCCGTCTAAGAGGAGGGAAATTGCGTCAATTCACCCTATCTTCTTCTCCAACCTTCAATTCTCTCTAAGTTTAACTTAATTTTTTAAAATGAGATTTCAATATTAATGTTTGCACTAAAATTTTGAGGTTATTCACCTCGTTATCTCGTAGGGAACGCCCTAAGTTTCAGCCAAAGGATGACACAGTAACCCCTAGAAGCAGTGTAAAGCCATTAGGGGAAGCATCTGCGCTGTTAAGGTGACTAGAAATTCTGGAATAGATGATACTATTCGAGTGATCGAGGTTTGTTGAATCTCTTGACTCTGCTTATTGCTTTTGTTTTCTAGATTTTTTGGCTTAATGGTACTAACTTTCACCAGTCAAGGAAAAACTCAGAAAAACGCTGGATGGGACTTCGGCACTGAAGGAGCATCTAATTAATACCGGAACTGTGCGAAGAGTTGTAAGACATCCCAAGCTAGAGATAGGAAACCAGCCATTCCATTAAACCAAGCTGCCTCAAGAAAAAATCTGGATAACCGTAACCAGTGGTCTTCTGCTTCTGGAACTGTGACTTATAATTCATCAGAGGTGTTCAGTGGGAAAGATCCTGGAGATACTTACATTAATGAGAAACAAAATTCTTACTCAGAAGATGTATGCCACTCTCTCTCTCTCTCTCTCTCTCTCCCCTATTCATGCATCTGGGGTTGACATATCTATAACATGGTTGTGAAATCAGTTCAGTGCAAATGGAAATGCATATAAAACATATGTTCCTTTTAGTGCGTTTGTGTGACTACCAATACCAATTTCATAGTAACTTTGTTCACCAGATGTATATGTGTGTCTCAAGGGGGAGCAGAGTGAAAGTATCCTTTTGGAAGAAGGCCACCAACTTATTTACTAAGTGAGGCTTAGTCGGTGTGAAGACGTTGTCGGCTCAGAGCATCGCAGCGAGGGAGAGGAGGAAGAAGATCGCGGAGAAGACGCGGGAGATTTGGGAAAGCTCATTCCTGGCTGGCTGAAGATGAACATGGCCAAGATGTTTCAGGCTAGAAGGTTGGAGAAGAAGATAGGGTGAATTGATGCAATTGCCCTCCTCTTAAACCGCCATTTAACAGAAATATAGACGGAGGACCAAAATTGTCCTCGTCACAATAAGTGTGTACATAAATTGTCTGATTTTTGTATGAAGGACTAAAATTGTCTATGTCATTATAAGTCTTGGACCAAAATTGTCTTTTACTCTTTATTAATTATGGATATATAGTTCAAATTATGCACAACATAACGCCGTTAACAGCAATCGAAAATGATTTTTTTTTAAAAAAAAGTCGGATGGCATCGTTTTTAATCAAAACGATGTCGTTTTTGCAATCGTGTACACCATGCATGATGCACACACGATTGCACGGCATAATTTGCGCTGTTTGGTAGAGCTTATTTATGAGCTTATAGCTTATTTTAAGCTACTAATAAGCTATAAACTCTGTTTGGTAATGTTCCAAAATAAACTAGTAACTTAAAATAAGAGTTTATTTTGAAAAGCTACATTAGATAATGTTTCAAAAATAAGCTACTAGCTTCTTAATTTTTTCCGTCTAGATCTTTGCTCACTGCGCACAAGGAGCCCCTCCCTTTGAGAGGTTGCTCCCAATCTTTGCTCACTGCGCACAAGGAGCCCCTCCCTTTGAGAGGTTGCTCCCACACTGCCGCTGGCAATACTCGATCACTGATCATTCTTCCAAATTTTCACCTCTATGACCAATTGAGCTACCTATGCGGGCAAAAAACTAGCATTTTCAATCCCTCAATGATGGTGGTTGTAATCAAGTAGGAAGTTTGTTCAAACTTGCATACTTCTTAATTCGAGTTATCTTTCGGCACCATAAACGTGGGACAACAATGATTTGATAACAAGTTAACAACATTGAGCCAATCCGCAACTTTCAAATCCAATAAATCAGCTTTAAGAAAAGTATGTAGCTGCGTATTGTTAGTATTGTTAGTTTAGCAAATAATTACACGAGGTGTTCTGAATAGACTCTAACTATAAGACATCTTTAAATCTGTACTATACTCAAACTAATCTTCATTCGCACTGGACCAGCTCAATTAATGGGCAAAGTACTGGTCAGATTGATTTTTCCATATGAAAGAAGAAATTGAGCTCCCGAACTCTTTTAAAGAATGAGAGTATATGACTACTCACGCTAACCAAGCTTATTAGTTTTCTATTTTAATTTGGGAGTGGTAATTGTAGGAGTAGGAACTAAGAAAGTAAGAAATAATATATATATATATATATATATATATATATATATATATATATATATATATATATATATATATCACTACTGGAAATTCTGAAATTTCCGACCACCTGAAAGTGGTCTTAAATCAAGCTGAAAGTCTTGTTCTGACCACTTTTGATATCCGAAAAAACCTTTGTTGCTATTTCCGACCACTTTTTGAACTTTTTGGTATCAACTTAATTTAAGATCATTTTCAGGTGGTCGGAAATTTTTCCAGTAGTGTATATATATACTCTTCTAAAAGAATTTCAATACACCATAAGATCAAGCAATTAAATTGGAATAGAATGAGAAAATGCTGATTGACGAAAGTGCTCCAATGAGTTAAAAGGGTGTATTATTGTTTGAAACCAATAAATTTGACATCAAACCACCTTAGCTTGTACAATTTTTGTCTGGGCTCTAGATCGACAACTGTGTGCTGTGATTATATATTTATTTATTTATTTTTTATTACAAAGGAAAGGGGATACCTATACGAGATACCCATACAATCTATGCCTACACTGAGACACGAAACCTAAACCTCCCACATAGGGGAGCAATCCGATACCAGTAGACCACAAGCCACTTTGTACTGTGATTATATTATTCTTTCTAAAAGGTTGAACTCCAACTTTAAGGGCCCCACACCCTAACCAGACAGAATATCTAGGAGTATGTAAATTATAGTAACTCAATTGAACATGAACAACAGAGGTTAGACATTTGCTTATTGTACACAAGGAGCCCTCTCACTTTAAGAGGTTGTTCCCACACTGCCAGGTGAGACTCGATCACTGATCATTCTTTTTAACTTTTACATACCTCTACGACTAGTTGAGCTGCCTATGCGGGCGCTGTGATTATATTCGCGAGCCATTCACAGGTTAGCTGATGGGATCACTAAAATGCCTTTATATATTTATTATTTTTATTATAATAAATTACAAGTTAAAATTATGTATTTACATTTTTTTATTATAATTATTATTAACTTTTAAAAGTATTTAAATTTTTAAATTATAATCTTATTTTAATATAAATAATTATTATCATTATTAAAATAATTAATATTTTTTAAGAAATAACTTAATAATAGATTTATGAATAAAATTGCCTCCACGCATGACTTTTTTCAAACTTTTTGGAAACTTATCCTTAATAAATTGAAGCGTCATTATCCCAAATATAAAAGTCTATAGAGTTTGCTTTCAGTTCTTGTCGGCCAAGCAATATATATTTCTTGGCCGCAAAGTAAAACAAGAAAACAAGTTTGACTGATGTAGAGTCGTCAAAACAGACTTAGTCTATCGATTTAATTTACTCCGTTCTGTCAAAATAGTAGTGCGTGCTTTGAATTTTATGATCTGTTTTTTAATAGGCTTTTTAGCTCGATCCGCTTAGAGCATCCATAATGGTAGAGTTATTGTAAGAGTGATTAGGAAAGAGAAGATGTGAGAGGAGAGAAAAAAAAAACCAAAATTAATTTTAAAAAATAATAATAATAATATAAAAACACAGTGTCAGGCGCGCCCGTATGGGCAGGTTCTGTGCGCAAAATGCGCACATCACCTTTCCTTCTCCATGCGCGAAACGACCATGCTTGGCACAGTGCTTTGTTCAGCCAATGGTGAGTTTGTCGCGGCTACAAACGGCCACCTATCGTTCTGCTCCAACACTCTAATGGTCGAATCCCTAGCTTGCAAGGGGGCCCTCTCGTGGCTCAAAGACCGTGGAGTAGCTACCGTTGTTCTACATACTGACTGTTCGGCTCTTCACCGCTACCTTACTACCTCTACTATCATGCCTAGGTCTCATGTGGGGATTGTGAATTTGTGATTAATGATTGCTTGGATATGTCTTCGTTTACCGTTTGTTCTTTCGTTTTAGTCTCAATAAAGTTAAATTTAGTTGCCTCTAAAGCTTCTCATCAGGCTAGTTTGTTGTATTGGAACTTTGTCCCTCCTGACTTTGTTTCAGCTCTTTTGCCGTAATTTACTTTAGCCGTTTTTGTTTTCAAAAAATAAAACTATCCAAATTATTTTAGTATACACTTATTAACTTTTTGATATTAATTTTTATTTAAATTTAAAACTCTTTAAATTTGTGGGACTCTGCCAAGGCCTGCGGGCCTGAGACGTGGCGGGACATGCCGACTTTCATTAGTGCCCGTGTTTTGGTTGACTTTTTAGTCTGTCCCTGTCCTAAGTTATAAAATACGTGTTATTTTTTCATAATTAATGTTAAGTTGCAATAGTAGATCTTAGTTAGTTACTAAGATGGTGTATTTAATCCTTCTTTTAAAGAAATCGTTACTTTAAACATAAAAATTCACATGTCTTTCTAATCTAAGTTGTAATTGATGACAAATTAATAATGTTTCAATAGTAGCTCAAGCTACCTAATGAAGCACAAAGAGGTTTTATTTTGTTAACAACGTCCCCACTGAGGTTCAATCTCATAACCTCCCACATGAGAGAGGTCACTACATGCCATATGGGCACAAAGTGCTTAGCAAGCTAAGTAAGTATTTCTTTTAACTATAAATTTTAATTCTCACATTACAAATATCATAACCTTCCAACAAATGCTCTATTTTTCATCCAAAATTAATTGAGCTGAGCCATCCATGAAGATCGTCTCTAATGTGTAGTAGTAACTTGTTGAGTGTTATTTAAATTTTTGTCTAAAAAATCCAAACCAAAACTACAGTTTGTCATTTTTGTAGTAATGTTGTTTAGGTTACCTACCAAAATAATTCCCTTAACAAGAATAAATACAAAAATCATACGTGCTCTATAAGTCTATAATTCAAAATTAAAAATATCAAGTTTATCCAGTGCACACTATTCTCGCAAGTTTCTCATTTTAAAAATACATACAAATTATAATAGATATTTTGATGTTGGAGTTGCCCACTTGCCCACATGGGCCATGGCCACATTGGACTCCAATATAAGAACTAACCCAGAAGGCTTCAATAACCATTAGAGATTTAGAGCACTCCAAATCCGGGAAGATGGCCGGCGATATTACCCAAAACGATGGCATCGGAGCAAAGGTGGTGGTAGTAATGGTGCCTCTGCCGGGGCAGGGCCATCTCAACCAGTGCCTCCACCTCTCCCGCCTAATCACTTCTTACAACGTTCCCGTATTTTACACCGGCGCCGCCCTTCATATCCGCCAGGCCAAGCACCGAATCCAAGGATGGGATCCTCTCTCCGTTTCCAACCTTCATTTCCATGAATTCCCAATGCCGTCTTTCGAAACCCCCGCCCCCGACCCTAAAACCAGGTACCCCTCGCAGATCCTGCCGGCGTTCAACGCCGCCATGCTCCTCCGCGAGCCCCTCCGCCAATTCCTTTCAGATCTCTCCAAGAAAGCAAGGCGGGTCGTCGTTATTTATGATTCTATGATGGCTTCCAATGTTCAAGACATTCCTTCTATACCAAACGCCGAGTCTTACTCCTTCCAGTCCATTTCGGCTATCTCAATTTACAATTTCCACTGGGAAAGTCTGCAGAGGCCGCCATTGCCGCCGGAAGCTGAAGTTTTAAATGAATTAGGGAACTTTGAGACCTTTGTGACTCCAGAAGTGTTGGAATTTGTGAAGATTCAGGATGAAGCCTTGAAGTTCAACTCCGGAACGCTCTTCAACACTTGCAGGGTGATCGAAGGAGCTTTCCTGGACTTACTGGCTAAAGATCCGTCAGCCGGAACAGGGCAGTTATGGGCAATCGGACCATTTAATCCGGTGATCCTACCGGAGAACAAAGATCCCAGCACGCGCCATAAATGTCTGGCCTGGCTTGACAAACAGGAAGAAAATTCGGTGATTTTTGTCGCGTTTGGGTCCACAACTACATTATCTGATGAACAGAACAAGGAGCTTGCGATTGGGCTAGCGAAAAGCGAGCAGAAATTCATCTGGGTGCTAAAGGAGGGAGATAAGGGAGACGTTTTCGCCGGAGATAAAAGGAGAGCCTATCTGCCGGAAGGATACGAAGATGAAATCGCGGGCAGGGGAATGATCGTGAGAGACTGGGCGCCGCAACTGGACATTCTCGCCCACCCTTCAACAGGTGGGTTCATGAGCCACTGCGGGTGGAACTCCAGTATGGAAGCCATTTCAATGGGCGTGCCGTTCGCGGCGTGGCCGATGCACTCGGAGCAGCCGTGGAACGCCGTGCTAATCTCGAAGGTGCTGAAAACCGGCGTGGTAGTTGACGACTGTACCAGCGATGAAATGGTTAGTTCGCAGAGAATCGCGGACGCCGTCAAGAGATTGATGGCTTCCCCCGAAGGAGATGAGATGAGGAGAAGAGCGAAAGAAATAAGAGGCGCCATCATTGACGGCGGCGCTGCTCCCACGGAAATGGATTCTTTCATTTCTCACATCACCAGAGAGTAGCCATGAAAATATCTGTCATGTCTTTTTTTGTTTTGTTTTGTTTTGTTTTTGTTTTTGTTTTTTTTTTTTGTTTTTTGTTTTTTTTTTTTTTTAAATACTATTGCCTCTGTTATTGCTAATAAGTAATTTTTATTGAAAATCGAAATTGTAATTTGTAGTTACAATTAGTGAATTGAATTTACCTCACATAAATTAAGAATTAATATATTGCATTGGAAAATCCATTTCCAGCATCAATGATCCTTTCCTCCAGTACGTAGAAGACCAGAACACATTGCATGTACTACATCAATAATCTACAATCTTAAATCATCTAAAATCACACTACTAAAATAGAGCAAGGCAATTTATATAGTCAGGTTCACCAGCGTCCTCGGGAGCCGGAACATGCGGTAACGTCTGCGGCAATTGGGCCGGCCGGCCGAAATGCTATATAGATGAGGGTTACAGACGTGGCACCAGAGAAGCGACGTATGCGGCGGTGTTGTTTTCTCAGCACGGTATGTTTATTTCCGCAACAATTGGAAAGTTATCCGGGGCCTTCTCAGCTATGATGGCGGAGGCGTTGGCTTGCAAAGAGGCCCTATCATGGCTCAAGGAACGGGATGTTCAGACGGTAGACCTTCTCACGGATTGTTCAGAATTACGGAGTGCACTATACTCAAGCTCTACGCCAATGTTGTCCTATGTTGGGATTATTATGGACCAGTGTAGGACAGCTATGTCTTTATTTATTCACTGTTCATTAAGTTATGTCCCCCGAACTTTAAATTTACATGCTCATATTTTAGCTTCGGTAGCTTTTGAACAGGAACAACCTATGTACTGGGACTCTGTCCCTCCTGACACTATCATTCAGTTCATTTAATACTATATCGCAGATATATTTTTCAAAAAATATAGTGTACCAGTGTCCACATAGCATTGTGGATCATTGATCAAAATGACGTTGTTTCGATATTTAAGCTTTAATAGATTTTGTAATTTTTCGTTTCTCATGTTTCAACAAAAATTTTAATTTATTCTACGTACAGAATCCATACGCTTAAGGTACAGAATTATATAACACATGGGACACAAAAGCGTATAACTCAAAACACATAAAAATGTTTTATATTTTACTTATTCTCAAATTTGATTTATGTAGATAATTTAATAATACAAGACATAAATTCGTAAAACAAGACACACAATATGTTGTGTATTACACAACTATTAATGTATTTCAGGTACAGAATACATGCTCTTAAGGTATAGATTGCATAACATGAAATACAAAAATGCATAACGCAAAACACATACGCATGTTTTATATTTATTTTAGTTTAAGTACATATATAATAAATATTCTTAAGGTACAGAATTCAGAATTGCATAGCATAAGACACAAAAATGCATAACACAAGATACACAAACGCATAGCACAACACACAAAAACACATGTTATATTCACTTTATTTCGAGTACAGAATCCATATGTTTAAGGTACAAAATTGCATAACATGAAACACAGAAACACATAACATGAGATACAAACACATGATTTACAATTAAAAAAAAAAACATCCGTAACGTGAACCGAACAACAAACGATCATTGTCAAAATTAAAGTTTCAAACAATGTCGTATAAGACTAGGGTCCACAGTGTACTATGGACCCTAGTTCACGGTATAACAATTGATAGAGCAAATATTCTAACTATTGTAATAGGTTTATGTGAGAGTTAGTTGTCGCAAATTATGCCGTGCAACCGTGTGCAGCATGCATGGTGCACACGGTTGCAAAAAAAGGCATCATTTTGATTAAAAATGCGCGTCCGACTTAATACCCAGAATGAATGAACTATATATCCAGAATTAATGAACTATATAATTCAAACTATGCACAACATAACACCGTTAACAGCAATTAAGGAGAAGGTGGTGGGTAGAATTAGGAGTTGGACTCACAAGTTCTTATCCCGGGCGGGACGAGAGGTGCTCCTTAAAAATGTAATTCAAGCTATTCCTACTTATGCTATGAGTGTGTTCTTAATCCCCCTTGATATGGGTAGGGAAATTGAGAGAGTTATGAATAGTTTTTGGTGGGGTTGTGAGGGTGAAAGGAGCAATGGCATAAGGTGGAAAAGATGGGAAGATTTGTGTCCCTAAAGCTAGTGGTGGTATGGGTTTTAGAAGAATTCGAGAGTTTAATGTGGCTTTATTGGGTAAACAAGCTTGGAGAATAATCCAATTTCCTAACTCCCTTTTGGCTAGAGTCTATAAGGCTAAATATTTTCTTATGCAATCTTTCCTTGAAGCTCAGATTGGAGGAAACCCCTCTTTCATTTGGCGTAGTATTCTCGAAGCCCAAGATGTTATTAGAAGAGGCATTAGGTGGAGAGTTGGGGATGGGGCTACTATAAGAGTATGGGAGGACCCTTGGTTGCCTAACATTTCTTCTCCTTACATTCAAACTTCTATGGCAGATCAAAACATGGTGACAACAGTGAAAGATTCGCTCAATCAGACTAGAACAGGGTGGGAGGAGAATCTACTGATCAATCTTTTCAGTCAACAAGAAGTGGACCAGATTAAAACCATACCCATTGCAGAGGTTAGTTGTGCTGACAAGATCATTTGGGTGAATGATGAAAAAGGGGACTACACGGTTAAAAGCTGTTACAGGAAACTCATGAACCAAATGCATACTGTTAGTAATCTTTTTTGGACAAAAGTTTGGAAGTTGAGACTACCTCCGAAGATCAAATCTTTTCTTTGGCAGGTGTGTTCAGGATCTCTTCCAACTCATGATCGCTTGCCTGACTTTTGCCAGCTCTGTAATGAAGAAGGGGAATCTATGCATCATCTATTTCTTAGATGTTAGTTGGCCAGAGGATGTTGGAATGCTATTGGAAACAACTCGTATCTTGATGTTTATGATTTCCTAGGATGGCTGGAATGGAATTTCAAAAATCTGGATGAAAATGCGCTATGTCAACTAATAGCTATCTGTTGGAAAATCTGGGAGGCAAGGAATGAAAAGATATGGAACCATGTGATCATCCCCACTGATGCAGTTGTTAGTAATGCTACAGTTTACCTCCATGAATGGCAAGCGGTTAATGCTGGGATCTTGCAACAGAACAGTAGTCCGGGAAGGGAGGAAAAATGAAAGAAGCCACCAGAAGGTTGGAAGAAGCTCAATGTTGACGCAACTCTAGATGTCAACAGCAAGAAGATGGGGTTCGGCTTTGTGTTGCGAAATGATGAAGGCCAGTTCTTAGCAGAAAAACAGATTCCCTGAGATGGTGTGTATAAACCGGACGAGGCTGAAGCAATAGGGGTGAGGGAAGCTCTTAAATGGCTTAAGGAGATCAACATGGATTCTGTGCAAATTGAGAGAGACTGCAGCAAGATTATCTCATCTATTCATACTCAGAAGCTGCAAACTTCGTTTGACCTTATTTTAAATGATGTTAGAGAATTAGCTAAAGCTTTTACAACTTATGCTTTTTGTTTGCTAAATGGTCTGCGAACAAGGTTGCCCATCTGTTAGCTCGGGAAGTCTTGTCTAAGTCTGATTGTATGGACTGTTTTGGAGCCCGTTTGTTTTTGTTGTTCCTGCTTTGGACTTTGATTCTAATTAATATATTTTGCCGTTTGATTTTTAAAAAAAAAACGCCGTTAACAGCAATCGAAACTGATTTTTTTTTTTTTAAAGACGGACGTCAAAACGACGTCGTTTTTGCAATCGTGTGCACCATGCATGGTGCACACGATTGTACAGCATAACGCTCCTGCTCGTCTAACCCAATTCAATTTGTAACTTCTTCCATTTATGCCGCAAATTATATCGTGCACCGCGGTGCATGATCGATCATGCACCGCACATCAAAACGACGTCGTTTTATTTAATGAAAAGAAACAGAATCTTTGCAAAAAATAACTCTGTTCTTCAGTTTCATTTTGTATACACTGCAGTTTCAGTTCAACATAGCTACAGTTTCATTTTGATATAACTACAGTTTCATTCAATATTTATACACTCAAATATGTGAAAATGTTATTTAATTTTATTTTATATACACTATAGTTTCATTAAAACACAACTACATGATCATTTCAATATAATTACAGATTCATTGTACAATATACACTCAAATATGTGAAATGTTATTCAGTTTCATTTTATATATACTGTAGTTTGATTTCACCACAACTACAGTATCATTTTGATGTAACTGCAGTTTTATTTGATAATATAAAAATAATACATGAGACAGTGTCGATTTAGACACACTGTAGTGTCACTCCGTTATAACTGTAGAAACGATGCTGTTTTAACACGCGGTACATAATTGATTATGCACTGCGGTGCACGATATAACGACTGCATTCATGCTTATTGGGTTTGTGTCACCTCATTGGGCCTAACCCAATAAACTTAGTTATTCAGTCTGGCTTGAAAAATTCGCTCACTTACTGGGCCGCTGGGCGAATACGATTTATTCAATCATTCACATAATGATTCATCTCCAAACACTCAGTAGACTTGAGTTCATGTCAATGTACTATAATTCACCTTGAAAAATAGACTTTACTGATATAAGATAGATTTTTATTATATTAAAGATACATTTTTAATACATTAAATGTTTATTTTGTGAAGGTACAATATTTTATACTTGAGCTTCGAATCATCCTGAACTACTTTCATCTTCATCCAATACTTTACAATTTACACCCCATATTTACAATCTTTAATATGTTATAAATAATATTTTAATGTGGATATTATGATGAGGATATGTACCGATTGAAACAGTTGTAACGGTCAAGTATCATTATTGTAATTATTATTATTATTAGTATATATATATATATATATATATATATATATATATATATATATATGTGTGTGTGTGTGTGTGTGTGTGTGTGTGTATGTACCCCATTTGTAATGATGATATGGCGGAACTCTATCTTTGTATTTTACTATTTTTCTTTTTCTTTGTATTATTTTCATTAAAAATAAGACCCGTTCCTCAGGTGATGGCTACGAGCTAAAGGTTATAATCACAACATAATAATAATAATAATAATAATAATAATAATAATAATAATTATTATTATTATTATTATTATTATTATTATTATTATTATTATTATTATTATTACATATCTAATAGTTTATACTAACCCTATGGATATATAAACGACATCAATATTCATAGAGACATTGAGACATTGACTTCAAAATTAACGTCATGGTGGGTTCCATTGATGCACTTTGTATGAAGAAAATTGAAGCCATTAGAAAACAAGATGGGGACAGAAACAATAAAAGTCAATAGTCGCCAATATTTACCGTACCATTCAATTCTTTTTGTGTGTTTAGTTATGGGTTTTGCCCATAGGAATGGATATGAAAGTGATTATTATTGTTTGGTTGATAGGTTTTTAGAATACTACTATAGGTTCGAATACCCCATTAATTGAAAAATTTATACCTAAATAATATAAGAGTTTCATTCCCTTATTCATTCTCAGGCACTACTATTAGTAACCATTCTCATTTCACCCTACTACTAAACATGTCAAATCCTTTCACCAAAACCCATTACCATTATCAAGTATTTGATACCTATTTCAATTCCAATTCCCACGTACGAACTAAACACACCCTGTAATTAGTTTGTTCGAACTTTCCTACTTTTTGATTCGAGTAGACGATTGAACATATATATTACGTGAAAATTATACTTAGTTTGTCTTTTAGTTATAAAATAATTGTAAACTTCGTTGGTTTTCTAACAAGTCATACTCACTTCTTGTCTATAAGTTATAATTGACGTTGCAAATTTCGTCCATAATATTTTGTTAGAAAAAATGACGAAATTAAATTTGTAATGCAACTTCAATTATAACAAGGATGAATCCTACAATTACCTTATAACTTACGAACAAAAAATAAAATTTTCCTTATATATATTACTTATGACAAGAAATAATAAATAAATTTGTACTCAACATAAGTGATCGAGGGCCAATTACTTTTTCAAATGTTATCTTTCGACACCAGAAACGTGCGACTAGGGCTAGCAAAACCTGACTCATCTGAAAAAATCAACCGACCTGAAATCCGAATATGGTCGAATTTATCCGTATCTGAACTTCTAAAATTGACCCGCATCCATAAAATAGTCAGTTTTGTAATTTCGCGTATGGGATGATACTTTTATATTCGACCCGCCCAAATATCCGAAATTGCGTAGGGTTAGGTGACATACTACTAAACGACATCGTTTTGCCTATATTTGAAAGCCCTTGTTTTCCCGAAATATTTAGAAGAAACGAAGTAAATCACAAACACTAATTTTATATGTTTCATTTTATTGTGATCTATTTTTAGATTATATTGTGACATACAGTGTGAATTCTGAAATATTATTGTTGAAATGATTTTATTTGGTGGAAGCACCGAAGTAGTGTGATACTGCGATAATGTGATTTACTGATTTATTGTGAAATTTATGAGACCTATGTGATACTATGATCCCTAGTCCCTACCTCCTATGATGACTTTGTATATTATCATCATTGTCTAATACTTTGACATGGCGTTTGGTTGGAGGGAGTTTAAATTTCATTCTCACTTAATTTCAAAGACCACTAAATTTCTTAGTTTAATTTGGTTGAAAAGAATTGCAATTCCCTCATTTTCATGGAATTAGAATCCCAAGCCCCCTAGCATTTTAATTCCATGGATTTTAGGAAGAAAAAAAAGATAATCATGAGAAAAATTACCCCTTACTTTTTTAACCAAAAATTGATGTCTAACCTTCCCTTCTAGATGATAGCCGCGTATTATTCTTCGATCAACAGAGAGAAGGCCGTTCCTGAGCAATAATCACTCTAGGTCAACCTTAATCAAGTATGTTTTCTCAAAACTTTCAAGTATTTAAATTTGATGTGTATATAACGTGGGTGGTGTGTTTGTTTATAATAGCGAATGAATCTATGCTATAGTGAATGGCGTCAATTGAGTGTTTGTGAATTTTGATTATATTTTTGTGTGTTTGAATATGCAAATGATGAGAATGATATTCGTTGATTAGTTCAGAGAGCAGTTACAATAGAATACTAAGTAGATATGTTTAACGTAAACTACTCATACACAATAGGCTAGTCATACTAGTAAACTACTGACTTATTCTAATACAATATGAATAACAATTATAATAATAATAATAATAACATGGCTAACGAGGGCCAGGTAGCGGTTTGGTGAAGATATCGGCTAGCTGGTCCTTGGTCGAAACAAAATTCACTGTCATATCTCCAGATACGACCTTGTCTCGAACGAAGTGGTAGTCAATTTCCACATGTTTAGTCCTGGCGTGAAAAACCGGGTTGGCACAAAGATAGGTAGCGCCGAGATTATCACACCATAGGCTAGACGATTCTCCGCTATGTAGCCCTAGCTCACGCAGTAGCGACACAACCCACGTGACCTCAGTAGAGACGTCAGCGAGAGCTTTGTACTCAGCCTCAGTGGAGGAGCGAGCAACAGTGCGCTGCTTCCTGGATAACCAAGAGATCAGATTAGTCCCAAGGAAAACAGCATATCCGCTAGTACTCTTTCTGTCTACCGGGCAACCGGCCCAATCGGAATCCGAAAAGGCATGAATAGTAGCCGAGGGAGAAGGTGTCAGTCGTAGACCGTGAGTAAGAGTCCCTTTGATGTACCGAAGGACCCGCTTCACGAGACTCCAATGATCAGTAGTGGGGGAATGCATGAATTGACATAACCGATTCACAGCAAAAGACAGATCAGGCCTCGTAATGGTTAAGTACTGAAGTGCCCCTACTATGCGGCGAAATTGAGTCGGATTGTCACACGGTTCCTGAGACCGTGAAACAGCGTGAGTTACTGCCGCGGGTGTAGCAAGCGGTTTGCACTCGGACATTCCAGCGCGAGCTAGTATGTCATTCATGTAACGATGTTGTGAGAGCATCATGCCGGAGTCAAGCTGAACCGTTTCTATGCCAAGAAAGAATCCAGGCGTGCCAAGATCCCGGATTTTGAATGTGTCTGATAGTCGGTGTAGGAGGGTGTTGATGAGGGCTGCATCATTGCCCATCATAATTATGTCATCAACATACACGAGCAGGTAGACCCGTGACTGGCCAGATGTGTAATGAAAGAGAGATACATCCGTTTTCGATGGTGCAAAACCTGCAGAAAGCAAATAGTCATGCAGCCTTTTGAACCAAGCTCGGGGAGCTTGTTTCAGGCCATACAAGGAGCGCTGAAGATGGCACACATAATCCGGATGTGTGGGATCTTCATACCCCGGTGGCTGCTTCATGTAGACAGTTTCAGCTAGATGCCCATTAAGGAAGGCGTTATGAACGTCTAGCTGACGGAGTGTCCAATGATGAGAAACAGCAAGGGAAAATAGCAGACGGACAGTAGTCGGCTTGACAACAGGACTAAAGGTGTCGAAGAAGTCCTCGCCGGCTACCTGATTATAGCCTTTGGCCACAAGCCTGGCTTTATAACGCTCAACTGAGCCATCAGCAGTACGCTTGGTCCGGAATACCCACTTGCACCTGATTACATTCATGTGGGGTTCGGGAGGCACCAGGGACCAAGTATTGTTGTGTAAGAGTGCATTGAACTCTTGATCCATGGTTTCACGCTACTGCGGGTGCCCAACAGCCTGAGAGTAGCATGTTGGGTTAGTAGTTGTGCTTAACGCGTGAAACTCTTCGCCCGTTCCTCGAGTCATACGGCGAAGCCGCATTGTATGATCCCGAACCCGAGTCTGGGCTTTGCGGACTCTGACTGCACGAGTCCTGACAGGCCCTTCAATAGTCAATGGGGATGGCGCCTCTTGTGCCAAGGGAACCGGACTAGCCGACGGCCCTGGCACGGCCTCGTGGGACACCACCGTAGGATTAGACACAGTCTGAGTTGAGATTGGACTGGTCGCCCACGGGAGTGCCGGTGATGATACGGAGTTGTCAACCTGTTTCTCCAATTCTGCAAAAGGAAAGACATGTTCATCAAAGCGCACATGGCGACAGATATAGACCTTTCCAGAAGTTAAATCAACGCATCTGTACCCCCTAAAGGACAACGGGTAACCTAAGAATACGCAGGGTGTAGACCGATACTCCATCTTGTGCCGATTGTAGGGCCTAAGATGAGGGTAGCAGCGACACCCAAACACACGAAGGAATGTGTATGGCGGGGACACTTTGTGTATAAGACTGTAGGGACTTTGAAACTGTAGGGCTGATGACGGTAGATAATTTATTAGACAGGTGGCTGTTTCAAAAGCATAGTCCCAATATTGTAGAGGGACTGAACCTTCGGCCAGTAGGGCCAATCCGGTTTCAACTATATGCCGATTTTTGCGTTCTACCCGCCCGTTTTGTTCGTGCGTATATGCACATGATTGTCTGTGGTTTATACCGAGATTAGCAAAAATATTATGTAATTTACGGTACTCCCCACCTAGATCCGATTGAATGGATTTGATAGAACGCGAAAATTGGCGTTCTACCGGGACACGAAACACCTCAAAAGTTTTATATATATCTGATTTTACCCGTAAGGGATAAAACCAGGTGAAACGAGAGAAGTCGTCAACGAATAATACAAAATACCTATAGCCACTACTGGAAATTACATGGGAAGGCCCCCAAATATCATTATATACCAAATCTAACACATTTTGATTACTGAAAGGAACCCTATGTAAAGGAAATCTAGCTGATTTTCCCATATGACACAATTTGCATGATTCCAGTGAAGTGGCTTTATTTGTTGCGACCGGACAGGTTTTTAGGACACGACTCTGAACGCTTGCATGAGGATGGCCAAGCCTTCGATGCCACACGTCGGGAGTGGTACGGGAAGTGAGGTAGGCAAAATGAGACTGTGACACCAGAAGTTTATATAGACCACCCGAGGTGGGCCCCTTAAGCAGTGTTGCTTGAGTTATGGAATCCTTCACAAAAAAACAATTCTTGTGAAGTTCAAAGTAGCAGTTATTTTCATTAGTAAACCGCTGTACTGACAGTAAAGGAACAGATAAATCAGGAACAAATAAGACATTAGACATTTTTAGTGACTTAGATTCAGATGGTACAGACGCTTGACCAACTCGGGAAATAATCAAACCTGCACCATTTCCCACGCGCAGAACATCGCCACTAGTGTATTCGTCTGATTGGGACATCAGACTTGCGTCTGGTGTAGCATGAGCCGACGCGCCGGTGTCGGGAAACCATCCGGCCGTCGAACCCGAGCCAGATTCGTCGCCGGCCACGGCGACGTGGGCCTGCGCTGCTGACTGTCCGGCGTAGCGCTGGTAACATGTCACGGCGGTATGGCCCTGGGCGCGACAAATTTGGCAGCGAGGAGTGCCGTTCCGACCTCGTCCCCGGCCTTGGCCTCCTCGTCCGCGATTACGACCCCCGGACTGTCCATTGCCAAGCCGGCCACCGCCCCCATTGCGGCCTCGTCCGTCATAGTGAGCCGTTGGTGGAGTGCCAAAACCAGCCTCGGCACCCACCGGAAGGTCCTCTGCATGTATGAATTCCTGCGCCTGTAAGTAATCTGAGAGTTGTGAGATTGTTACCGGTGTACCTGCGGCCGTAAGAGACGACGCCATGGCTCGGTATTCTGGACGTAACCCGCGAAAGACGAACAAATTTTGTTCATCAAGTGAAATAGGCCGTCCGGCTAGCGCTATATTTTCCACCAGTAATTGCGCTCTACCGAGGTACTCGGCGGCCGAGCTGTTCCCTTGGCCTAAGGAATGGAACTGACCGAGAATACTCAGACAACGTGCTCGGGTGGAGCTGCTCAGCGCCGTGGTGATGGACTCCCACACTTCCCGGGATGTTGAACGGCCAACCGCCAAGTGCATCACCTCATCCGAGAGGGATGAGATGAGTAAAGACAGGATTGCCTGGTCTTGTCTAATCCACGCCTTGTAGTCAGGATTCGGGATCGAAGTCGGGGTGACGGAGGCAGTCGCGGATTCGCCGGATTCCGGCGTAGCAGCGATGAGCAGTGGAGGGCACGGGATCTCGCCATCAACGAACCCCAGCAACTCCTGGCCACGGAGGAATGGCACCAACTGAGTCCTCCAAAAAAGAAAGTTGCGCATTGTCAACTTTATGGACACAAAGTGGTGTGCCCCGGACAGTGGATTGGATGCGGCCGGCGACGCAGCACCGGTGGCGGTGACGGTCCTCTCGGACGACTCACTGGACATGGCGATAAGGGATGGTGGTTTACGGTGGTGGTGGGGAAAATTTTGGAGAGAGAGTCTAACCTAGTTGGCTGATACCAGATGAGAATGATATTCGTTGATTAGTTCAGAGAGCAGTTACAATAGAATACTAAGTAGATATGTTTAACGTAAACTACTCCTACACAATAGGCTAGTCATACTAGTAAACTACTGACTTATTCTAATACAATATGAATAACAATTATAATAATAATAATAATAACATGGCTAACACAAATGAGTCCAAGAAATACTTGTCATTTAACAACAACAACAACAACAACAATAATAATAATAACCACAACAACAATTGACATTTTAGACTTTATACTACTTATTCCCTTTCAATTCCCATGTATACCAAACGTTGGAATAGAAATTCATACTAATTTTGTTCTTGCAAACCAAACACTGAAATTTAAATTCCCACATTATTCCCACATTATTCTTTTCCCATGAAATTATAATTCATTTTCCACCTAATTCATTCCCCCAACCAAACGCGATAGTTTGATTATGGATTTATCATTTATGTTTATAGATTGAGGACTCTTAAAGAATCTAATATTGTGATTTTTTTTTTTATTTATGTTTATGGATATATGGCCTTATAGCCATATGAAATGTTGGTTATAAAATGATGAGAATACAATATAATATGATATTTGTGATCTTTATGGTTGAAATGCATGAAAAATCATGTGGTCTGTAGAAGTTTAAATGTTACATATTGTTGAATTTGTTGGATAATATGGCCTTTTTTTTTTGACCACAACATGATGATAACACAATATGATATTTGTGGTCTCTATGATTTTTTTCTTTATTTATTATTTTTGTTTGTGGTCTCTATGATTGAAATGCATGAAAATATCATGTGTTCTGTGAAAGCTTAAATGTTATTTTTGGATTTGTTGAATAATATGATCATATTAATTTTTTATCACAACATGATAAAAATTATGGTTGAAATGCATGAAAATATCCGATGCACAGCCGCACAGGGGACAATGCTTTGATAACAATATGAAGTCGTCAACAACTTTCAAATACAATAATAATGCTTTAAGAAAAATATGTAATTTTAGCATGTTTGATTAATGAAGTTTTGACCTATAGCAGATAATCACTTTAATGGTTTGGCTACTTTTTTAGTTTGATTGAGTCAAAATTTTAACAATCCCGTTTGGTAATGTAAGCTATTTAAGGTGATGTTTCACTCTCTTTGAAAATGAACTCTGATGTTTTTTTTTAAATTATAAAAACAATTGCAGATAACCTCAGACCTCAATAGGAACATAGTCTGCTTAAATTTAAGATAACATAAAATAATTATATTAAACGAGTTTATTTGCTATCTAATTGCAACACATTGACACAACTAACGGTCATTTTCTAGACTTTTTTAGAGGATAATCTTAATTAAACGCAACAACAATATTAAAAGTTCGATTAATGTAAACAAATTGAGATTGACTATGCACATTGCACAGCCAAATTAAAACAAAGTTATCTGATGATGTGAGCTATGAAAAATCCCAACTCGTTATGGCTGTAATTTCCACCTGTTATATTTATCAATTCATATATTTATTTTTATTATAATAAATTACAAGTTAAAAACATTTTTTTAGTGTAATTATTATTAACATTTAAAAGTATTATAAACTTTTAAATTATAATTTTATTTTTAATATAAATTAATTATTATTATCATCATTAAAATAATTAATATTTTATAAGAAATAACTTAATAATAAATTTATGTTTTTTTATAAATAAATCAAACACAAAAAAAAAAAAAAAAAAAAAAAAAAATTGACATCCTTCCAAATAGAAAAATATTGTTTTCTTACTTCCAGTCAAACTCCATAGAATAAAAATATATTTCGAAAAAAACAAATCTGTAACCTAACATACCTTGATGAATAATTTTCATTCCAAATTTTTACTCTCATACTTAAAATTTTAACGTAGAAATTTTTACTAGAACTCACATGAAAAAATAGCTTATCAATATTCGTCAGATAATTGAGTAAAATAGAGAAAGTATAAATTAAGAGTATATATAGTAAAACTCAAAAATCAATACCTTATAATTTAACCAAATCTCGGAATTTTTCAATATTCACCACTAAGATAGTAGGTTATATGCATTTACAATTGCTTTAAATATTAAATATTGGTTGTTATTCTATATTTGTGTCAATTTTAGTTAACAAGCAAGTCATACCAAAAAAATATTTACGATTCACACTTTCATAATATTAAGTTTAACATTAGTAAATAAAATTTATATGTTTACAAATTATATTAAATGTAATATATTAAGATAACATAAAATAACAAGTGATAAAGTACAAATAAGCCACTGAACTATTTGGGAAGCATCAATTAAGCCACCGAACTCAAATAACCCCCAAATAAGTCATTGAACCCCGAAAAAAAGAGCAATCAATATTTTTAACAAGTTAACTCCAGATTCTTACTGACCGGATTGCCAAATGTTTATTTTATTTACGATTTTTTTATTATAATCCACCACATACTAATATATTTTATAGTAATTATAATCAAAATAATTTTTCTTGTCTAGATCTAATTTATTTATTTATTATTTTTTTAAACAGAATATCCAGTGAAAAAATAATAATAATAAATAAATAAATCAAATCTTGACAAGACAAAATTATTTTTATTATAATTACTTTTAAATATAATACTATCCAAGTGGATAATATTAATATTAATATTAAATAAAAAGAAACGTAAATAAAATAAACATTTGACAATCCAGTCAGCAAAAATCTGGAGTTAACCTGTTAAAAATGTTAATTATTTTTTTTTTTTTGGGTTCAATGGCTTATTTGCTATTTTTTTCCGAGTTCGATGGTTTATTTGAGGGTTATTTGAGTTCGGTGACTTAATTGATGTTTCCCAAATAGTTCAGTGGCTTATTTGTATCTTATCCCAAATAACAATATTAACTGAGGTTATTTGGTAATTGAAATAAAACAATGACACAACTTAAGGTCATTTCTTGAATTTGTTATATAATAATTAAGGACGAAGTTATAGATTTTCTCCAATGAGAGCAAAATATTAAAATAAATGAGATATTTTGAAAGAAAAATAAAACACTCAATAATTGCGCATAATAAATGCAATCACTTAACATATACTACATCATAAAGGTACTTAATAACCATCTAAAACTAACTCATATTTTAACAATTTATATTTATATTACTTATATGTAAAAATTTACTCTATATAAATACACAAGAACCCCTATACATAAGGTGTGAGGTGGAGGAGAAGGGGCAATTGTCCTCATTCTGAGATGATAATCTTAATGCAATAATACTCTGACCCCTCTACACATGTTTTCCATATGCGTTTTATTACAGTAATTGTCAATTTTTTTTGTCGGTTCCATCTTCCAATTCCAGGTACAAAATCGATTGGCACGTCTTTTAATTCCAGCAAGATCTTTTGAGATTGGATTCGTATCACCGCCACGGGGACTTTTGAAGAGTATCTAGTAGATCTTCCATGAATGTCGTCGTCGTTGCTAATAATATAGTGCAGAACAGTGAATGCTCTTTAATGACCAATCCTATACCATGGACCAGGATTTACACTAAACTCTAGAGACCTTAGTTTATTGTATATATTTTGTGTCGCGACTTTTTATTTTTGTGTTATGAAATTCTGTAAATTAAGAGTATAAATTTTATACCTGAAACAAATTAGTAATTGTGTTTTATGTTATGAATTTATGTTTCTTGTGTTAGTGAAATAATGTGCCTATGAATACAAATTATGTACATAAATTAAATTTGAAAAAGAATATTTGTGTTAATGTGCCTATGAACACAAATTATGTACATAAATTAAATTTGAAAAATAATATGTGTTGTGTGTTATGAAATTCTCTGCCTTATTCTATACATGCTATGTGGACAGAGCATTTGCCTTATTCTATACATGCTATGTGGACAGAGCATTTGCCTTATTCTATACATGCTATGTGGACAGAGCATTTAGGAGGATGTAAATCATGGTAACTAATCATGGTAACTCAACTGAACATAAACCACAGACTGCCGCTGGTAAGACTCGATCCCTGGTCATTTTTCTAACTTTTCACCTCTATAACTAGTTGAGCTGTCCAAGTGGGTTTCGTGACCAAATGCATGATAACATCAAAAGATGTAAAATCACTTCCAAATCCAACACGGCATGCAACAATTTGTTTATGTTAAACAATGGCACGTAGTGGTCAACCATATGAACTAATTATGCTATCTCAAGATAATTGTAAATTAATTAGACAACGCCATCAAATAGTTAATTGATTGATGCATACACCTATATAGCTCAAATGTGGTCCAATCAAAACTAATTTTGTTTCAATTAGAACTCAATAATAATTATTATCAGATCAGATCAGATCCACTAGCTGGGTTGGATTACGCCATGTATGAGATCATCTCACTATAAAGTCTATAAGGCGTGCAATATTTTTTTTTTAATTAAAATGTAATATTTTTTTATGACTTTATAAACTAGTATTACAATCATTATACCGTGTACCAGGACACACATAGCAATATGTGCCTCGCGCCTCCCATAACGACGTCGTTTTGTATTCTGTTATAAAATTATGTGTTTTCAGGTATAAAATTCTGTACAATCGAAACAGGGGTTTTTGTCTTTTTAAAAAAGATTATGTGTTTTCAGGTATAAAATTATGTGTTTTTTATTATATAGTTATGTACATTCGAAACATGGGAATTTCCAGTTATAAAAATTATGTTTTTTCAGGTAAAAAAAATTATGTGCTTTCTATTAATACAATTCTGTACCTTCGAAACATTAATTTTTTTTTTTTTAACAGCAAACACGCGAAAAGGTCAAAACGACGTCGTTTTGGGCAGGGCGCACAATGCACTATGCGCCCTGGTGCCCGGTATAATTTGCCCAAGTATTACATTTTAATTAAAAAATACTACATGTGTCACATGAGATTATCTCACACACAAGACTTAATGTGGTGTATTCAATCAAGACTTTTATAGAATTCTAAGAACTTTAAAAGTTTAGTAATATTACATTTAAACTTTTACTCTTTAAAAGTCTACCAATATTTGATTGACTCCTACAAAGTTAATAAAAGTCGATTTAAAAAAAGTTTAAAAAATTAAAATTTATCACTTTAAAACTCTTTGAAAAAGTTAATAAAAATATTAGGTTGGGGATTGTATAGAGACAAACCCATCATAGTCATTCATCTAAAATTGCAGAATGCAGACACAATAAACTGTTTTAATGATTGCGGTTGTCTGATCTCCTTTCATGATTCGGCTTAATCTTCGTATACGACCATGCACTATATGTCTCTATGCAGAGAACGTCAATAGGAACGTAATATAATTAAACACAAAGAGACAACGGTCATGTTCTGGGATTTTTTGGAGGATAATCTTAAACGCAACAACAATATTAAATTCGATTCATGTAAACGATATAAATAATCTTGTCCCAAACGATATAAATAATCTAACTATGCTGAATAATAGTAATTAGTATATAATCTAACTATGCTGAATAATAGTAATTAGTATACGAGAAGCGGAAGCGGTAGCCGTGTTGATTCTAACTACAGTTGATGTTCTTGTTGTGTTGATCCCCCTCACCATTAACCATATTTTACTTCATACTTGATTCAGAACCCTAAATGATGTTTTGCCTCATACTTGACTCAAAACCCTAAATAATGTATTGATGTGTTCGGAGCAGTACGTAACTGAATGTGTTATCTAATCAATAACTTGTATCCCATCCATTCAGATTTATAGTTATTCAATCCAATCACTTAATAAACCGTAATATATAATATATAATATATATATTATTAAGGAAAATCTTACAAACAAACATATTGAGATTGGCTATGTGGAGCCAAATTAAATTTAAACAAAGTTATCTGGTGATGTGAGCTACGAAGGATTCCAACTCGTTACGGCCGCCGCCGCCAACCGCGATCGGTTCTTTCAAGCTTTGACTCAACTCCGCCGCTCTCCGCCTCATCTCCTCTCCTTCCGCCGACGCGATCAGCTTCTTAACTCCTTCCCCGATTTCTCTCCGCCCAACTCGTTCGTTCCGCCGTGCCCAGTCCACCAGACTTATCCCCATTTTCAGCACCTCCGTTATGAGTGTGGCGTTCCTGGGCTGGTCTGAGTGCATCGGCCACGCCGCGATGGGGACTCCCATTGAAATGCTCTCCATACACGAATTCCACCCGCAGTGACTCATGAACCCTCCCACCGATGGGTGCCCCAGAATCTCTAACTGCGGCGCCCATTCCCGGACAACCACCCCTCTTCCTCGTACTCTTTCCTCGTACCCTTCCGGCACCTCAGCTCTCCTGGCGGCTTCGCCGTCGTCGAAAACGTCTCCCCTGTCGCCGTCTCTCACCACCCAAATGAATTTCTGCCCGCTCTCTTCCAGCCCGGCGCCGAGCTCCGTGATTTGCTCATTGGACAATGAAGTTGTGGATCCGAAAGATACGAACAAAACAGAGTCTTTCTCTTGCCTGTCCAGCCATTCCAGGGATTTGTGACGATTAGTATTGATTGAGTCTGTGAGAGAAACCGGGTTCAATGGACCAATAGCCCATTGAAATCCCGTTTTTGATTCTTTCCCAATGAGATCAATAAAAAGCGCTTCTATTTCTCGGCAGGAATTTAGAAGGTCTCCGGAACTTGCATCCCAAAACGGTCTCTGCATTTTTATGAATTCTTCAAACTCAGGTATGAAACAGCCCTCCGGAGACGGCATATGGTTCAGTACTCCGGCGGCTTCTGGCCCAACGTCAGGTTTTCCGGTGCGTTCCCAGTGGAAGGAATAGGTAGTGAACGCTGAAATGCAACGGAAACGATAGAGCTCGGCGTTCTGCAACGAAGGCACGTCCTGAACCACCCAACCCATCAACGAGTCGGAAATTACCACAACCCTCTTCTGATCAACGGAGAGATTACGGATCAGAGCGTTGAAGGGGCGACGGAGATGCGAGGTTGCGAAGAACACCGGCATGAGCTGAGTGGGGAATTTGGTGGAAGCGTCGGGATTGGGCGGCGGGGACTGGAAATGCGGCATGGAGAGGTGGTGAAAATGAAGGTTGGGTACGGCTAGCGGGTCCCAGCCGTGGACGCGGTGGGTGGCCTGGCGGATGTGCGTGGCGGCTCCGGCGTAGTGTACGGGGATGCCGTGGGCGGCGATGAGGCGGGAGAGGTGGAGGAACTGGTTGAGATGGCCCTGCGCCGGAAGAGGCAGCATCACCACCACCACACCCACATCTGCTCCTCCTTTAGTGCCGTTTTCAAGAATGGAAGAACCGTTTGGCATTGTTAAGCTGATTCTGTATGTTGAATGGAAAGGGGGACAATTAGTAGACTATATAGGAATGAATTGGTACATATTATATATAATATTTGTGTTTGATAAATAGCTGTTAGCTGATTAAGTTAATGAGTTTAGCTAGTATATAGCATTAAAATATTGTAGAGAGATATTTATCAAACTGCTAATATTGGTGAAATAAATTAAAATTGGTGCCAAGACCTTCTGGTCACTCGGATTGGACCCATATGGGAAATTTGAACTTAAGTGGAGGCGTGGCGTTATTGGCTTTTTGTGCTTCGATAAGTTGAGAAAATAGTTACGAACATGTATTACATTGTAACACTCAAACAAAATCAAAATTGGTTAAAATTACCAAATAGGCAAATGTCATTTTTGTTGTATTGCAAGTTTGTTTGCAGGCCTTTAGCTCGTGAAGAACAGTAAGAACAAGAAGAAGAGTAGAGACAAAATAGAGGGTTTCTTATTCCTTTATACCACACCTATGATCATTACATTAGAATGACATATATATAATAACAACTGTAACGGAATACAATAATGGAGACATAAAGGAAACCGTTACATAATAATGTCCACAATCATTACTATTTATAATACTCCCCCTTGGACATTATTTGTCGATGATCTAGCCTCGTTAAAAACTTTCTAGGAAAACCCTGTGGGAAAAACCTAGACAAGAAAAGAGTACAACAGAAAATATATTCATGCCTCATTAAAAACTTCACTAGGAAAACCACGTGGGAAAAACCTAGTTGAAGAAAAGAGTACATGATATATACAAAAGCATATATTGTATTTGGTCGCCTCATTAAAAACCTTAACTTAAGAAAACCCTATGGGAAAAACTTAGTTAAGGGAAAAAGAGTACAACCATAAGCCTTCAGGGCGCAAACCGCATAATCTTCAGGATTTTGGGGTTTGTCCATTTAAGCAATTATTTTGCAACTTTTCCTCATTGTCATTACTATATCATACTCATGCCTCGTTAAAAACCACACTAGAAAACCCAATGGGAGAAAACTAGTGAGGAAAAGAGTACATGATATTTATGTATTTATGTGTTGCAAATAGTGCGCAATTGTTAGTCTTTTATGACTTAATCTTCGGGATTTTACGTTCAATGTTCAATCTTCCGGATTGATTCGAGTAAATGTACTTCCAGTCTCCCCCTGAAGATAACAATCTTCAAGTTTTACATATATTTTAAATTTTGAAGAGATGGATTGGACAAATCTTCTGGATTGTCACTTAGAGTAGTGTACAATAATCTTATGGCTCTTCTAGAGCTAATATAACATTTGTGCAACACAAGTTTTATTGTCCTCATTTTGAACATTTAGGGAAATTCATTGTATAACCAGTTTGGACTTGGCGTTGCGGGGATCAAACAAAACAGCCAGTACCCAAGTAGCCTATTAAAACCGTATCATGGTTTCTTACATAAATGTTATGTCTTTGTATCTCGAAGATACCGGAGGATATGTTAATCATTATTCAAGTACTTCATTTGTAGGGGGAGCACTAGATTTTGCTAGCAATTTTATCGCAAATATCTTGCGGTTATGGAACTTCTGGTTCTATAATGGTGCTCCAATGATAATGAAGTAAGGGACTTCGAGTCCAAAAAGGTTCCTTATCTACTTCAAGAGATTATTAGGCAACCTTTAGTTTGATAAAACATGACACTTATATGCATATAGACATATGAAAAAGCATTTTTAGATGTAGGCTGACTGGTGTATAAAAAAAATTGTAAAGAAAAACTCGATCTTCAAGTCGAGATAATACTTATAGCTTTCACAAGCTTTTTGTTTCAAAAGTCTCAGTCTTTAAACATGAACTGACATTATCAAGCTCTTTATATCTTTCATTGATGTTTACACCATCAATCTTGACTGAGATAATAAATAATAAATAAGTTCATTATCAACCCTTTATCGAGCACACAATGGTACATATTATTCCTTCAATGAGGATATTAACTCCATTCGCAACCCTTTAAAGAGTAGATAATGACACATAATAATACTTAAAAATGAGAATTATGAATCCATCAGGGATTTCTCAAGATAAATTTAACTGCATATCTAAATTTATTATTCTGCCAATTGTATTATGTAGCGGAACTTAATGCCATTTACCGTGGGAGATTATATTTAATTAAAATCAATTAAGGGTCTCTGCGTGAACCCATAGGCTACAAACTCGCTTTATCACCTCATTATTCTTATTTCTCTTTCATGCACACACCCATTTGTAACCTTCAGGGTTAACATTCAAATGGTGTATTGTTATAAAGAGAATTTATTCATTTTAGCGAGTCGAGCTATGCCTTAATTGCTCCTTTATATATTAAATAGTCATGGCACTTCTGGTGCTTAACTCTGGATCCAGATTATATAACGAGCAATTTGTAATAGCAATTGTGTTGTCGACAACTATAACTTTTTTGTAAAACTCCCATATTTGTAAAAGTAATGGCAATTTCTAAAACAACCAGATTCTAAACATTTCCCAAAGATATTTTGATCTGGTCGTTCCGCATCCCTAGTATTACGTTTGTTTGGTGCACCTATAAGTCTTACCAGGGTTTTTCGTCATCTGGACGAACGTCTGCAGGACATAATTATTCAAACTATTTCAAGAGTGACAATATTTCTTTACTAGATCTAGTATTATGATTCATATCTCTTTCACCGATAGGTCTCCTACACTTCTGGTGTCAAGGAGTATCGATAGATATGTTTGGTCCAAGGATATAGGACCTAGTCACTTCTTTTATGATCATTATGATCAATAGATGTATTCGGCAGATTATTTGCTAAAATCGCAAATAGATTATCTTTTGAACTTCCAGTTCAATCTAACTAGTACATGGATTTAAATAATGAAGATGTTTTTATCCTTATGAAATTTCTTGGCATTCCAAAAAGCTACGGAGTAGTATATTATCTCCCCCTAATGCCGAGAAACAATCTTCATTAGGAATGCAGTCAACGTACCCAATTATATGTATTGATCCCCTATCATGGGCTTTCTGTATTTAATCAATAGACGAAGGTTTCTTTGATAGCCCTTTTAGAGGTACGTTGTGGTGGTGATATAAAATAGACTGCGCAAATAAAATAACACAGATAGGAAAATGTTACTTCTGAAATCACGTACTAGGTGAAAAATGGGGTATAGCAATCCTTGAGGGATTGATTTGTGATATGCATTGAGTTAGACTTGGATAAAAAGAATTTGACTCATAGTAACGTCAAACAATCCTTCGGGGATTGATGGGATAGGTTGACCATTTTTGGTCAAGAATTCATTGTCAAGATTCATCCTAAAAGGATGACTTAGAGAATTAAAATCCTTAATCTACCTTCTGGGCAAATAAATATACAAAATAATGAGGGCTATAAATTTAAATATCATATGCCCAAATCTCATGTCAAAAAGTTTCTATAGCAGAAACTAGCACTGTAAACATGTCATAGCCTTTAACTATTATCACATGCAAGCTAAGGTTTAGCAACGACAGGTGCAACCTAACCATATTGAGAATTCATGCTATTTTCCCACTTATAAGTTGGGTGATAAATCTCAATAGCTATGGCCTATAGCAAATCATAAATTGCCAACAAGATAAATAACAAAATCTCTTATGTGAACATAATCAAGAGATTATATGCTAAATGTTGTCAATTAAAGAGAAGCACATGCAACATGTGATATAATTGTCCCTTATGTCTTGGACACCAAACACTCAATTGAGTCATGCACATCCATTAAATAAAGAATATCATGTTTGGTACACACAAGGCATGACATGACAAGAGATATTGTTTATTAATTCATAAATTAGAAAAATGAGAGAAGTACCGTTCGCCGAATAATAATGAGCACATGTTCGCTGCCGGGCCCATTCATTCCTATTTCGGGACGTCAAAAACAGCACTTTTCCAAGCAAATTCTCATTTTATTTCATAGTTTCATATCTCAGCATGAAAACATCACAAAATAGCAAGATATACAAGCTGAAAACGGCAGAAAATTTTCAGAATTTTGACCTGGATTGCAGAATTTTTTGGGGGAAAAAGGTAACACATTTTGACACAAAATTTGGCAGATATGTAGTTCAGTAAGTCTAGAACATACATAAATATTTTCATGTCAATCCAAGGTGTGAAAGTATTTTTTCTGAAATTTTTCACAACATTGCTCCAGGCAGAAAAATAATTGGCAGCACACTGCCAAAACTTTACAAATTTTTCTGGAATAACCAAAGCATATTTTTAACAAAATATTTTTACAGACATCAAATATCACGAGTCTAGGTTCTCCATAAAAAATTTCATGCCAAAAGGAATTCAACAAGTATTTTTCACGAATTTAATTTTCAAACTGTGCCGGTCAGAATTTTCAGGCAGTGATTACTATGTGTAAAAAAAAAATCACAACTTGTTTGCTTCAGGCAAACCAACATGATGTGAGTCAATATTGACTTTTGGAGAGTAGCATAGCATTAGAAATAGAAGTTGCAAACTTCATTCATGAGTCATTAGTCACCTTAAAGATCAATCCACATTCAGGGTCTTCCAGACCTTATTAAAAAAATAGCCCAATGACCAAACACTTAGCATAATTTTGTCATGTACTACTACTGGAGTACAATACGACCATTGACAATAAGACCCGCATACACCAAATATCCTTCAGAGATTGACTTAAGGTCTATAAATCCTTTTAGATCAAATATCTATAATCGAGGGTTGGGGCAAGATAACGGGTGACAAATAAAAATAGTGCTCTTGATTTACCTTCTAGGCAAAACTATATTTAGAATTCAGACTATGACCACTTGTTGATTAAAACGATCCTTCAGGGATTGTCCCATAATAAACAGTGGCTTTGATTTTCCATCCGGGCAAAGCTTCTAATAAGATTTATAATAAATCTTAAAATATATGGCGTATAGCAAACAATTGCTACCATCAAGAGCAAATCAGTAAATGCTCTTTTGTGATGACTCACATCCCTGTAAGGCATGAGATAGCAATTTGTGACACAACAAAAATTTGACACTTGACAACAAGTGCACCGACCATACAATGTATTTGGTGGTCACATCAAGAAAGTGTCACAATATTATGTATTTTAATTAAGCTCTCTAATTCTGTGCATGCGCATCGACGGGATGCAAAAGCATATGGCATAAGCTACAAGAATTATTAGGAATATTTTATTATTCCAAAAACAGCCCACAATATAATTGAGAGAAAAAATGGGTATCAAGATAATGCTTAAGAACGATCCACTATATGGTATATTTGCATTCAGATATGAAAGAATCGTTCAAGCAGAAGCATGCTCGAAGGCATGGAATAGAGATTGAATATTCATTGTATGAGGTCATGGTTAAGGTGGTGACGAAGAAAAATGAGCGGTATTGCCTTCTGGGCCTCAATACTCGTAGATGCCTCTTTGATGGTGTTTGACAGTTTTATAGATGCAAGATATATTCCGACATCAAACACCCAAATAAAGAAATTTCTTCCATTGAGTGCGAGCTCAGTGAATTCTCTTTTTTCAAGAGCAACTATTTTCTACCGAAAATAGTTTTAATGGGGACCAAGGAAAAAACATATTTTATAAAAAAATATGGGACTTAGGATTTTTATGTAAGAATGGTTCAAAAATAAAGATGGTCCAATCCAAATCCTAAGTAGGAATTAACGCTTCTGGCGTTGTTTTTTTTTTTTTTTTTTTTTTTTTTTTTTTTTTTAGGAATAAAAGCAAAAATCATCCGTAAACAACGCGAAATTAATAACGCTTCTGGCGTTATGGGGCTTGTATTTACGCAAACGGTTTCGATAAAACGAAGAGATCAGACCTTCGCCAACCGCCATTATTGATCGCCGCCCTTGCCGCAGACCACCACCGGTCGTCAGTAACGCGGCCACGATCTTCGTAATAGCCGCCGCTCGCCTCTACCGCGGCCACCCATAGGGCCATCCTCACAGCCCACCATGCGATGATGGTGCAGATCAGAAAAAAATGGGGGATGATCGGCCGAAAAAAAACGGGATCTATTTTTGTCCCTCTCCGATCACTTCTAAAAACAGGGGCTGGACTGCTGGACAGCCGCCGCAAAAAAATAGCCGCCCCATGCCGCCGCTGCAACACCTCCGACGTGGCTCAGATGACAGGCGCGACGGCGATGGAGGGGGAAGAAAGGTATGAAAAAAACTCATTCTAAACAATTTCTCATTGTACTAAACGAATTATCATACCAAAAATAATTAATCAATCATATTTTTCATGCCAGTATGTAAAAAATAGTGTATATATTGAAAGCAATACAAATTTTCCGGAAAAAAAAAATATATCATATGCAAAATTCCAGACTTAGTAGATCTAGCAACTAGAATTTTAGATATTGCAAGAAAAATTGTACGCATATTTGATATGAAGTCACATATAAGCATAGGCCAAAAAATTTTGGTTCCTCATCAAATATTCATCAACATCAATATTTTTGGTTCATTGCTACGAAATATATGTATTTGCACAGTAAACTTATTCATTCATGATATACATATTCACAGTAAGTATATACTTACGGATGCAGAAGTATATTATCAAAAATATATAATCATATGATCAAGTTTTCATAAATTCAAAAATGCATAAAGCATAAACACATATGATTTTGAGGCATCCGGAAAATAATAAGGCATAAAAAACTCATAAAAGTTACCGTTCACCTGGATTGAGCGTGCTGATAACGTGTTGTATTGCAAGTTTGTTTGCAGGCCTTTAGCTCGTGAAGAACAGTAAGAACAAGAAGAAGAGTAGAGACAAAATAGAGGGTTTCTTATTCCTTTATACCACACCTATGATCATTACATTAGAATGACATATATATAATAACAAGTGTAACGGAATACAATAATGGAGACATAAAGGAAACCGTTACATAATAATGTCCACAATCATTACTATTTATAACAATTTTCCCATTTTTCAAGATTTGTCTTAATTATTAACCGGACAAAAAGGAAAAACAAATTTCACATTGAAATTCGTTTAAGAAAAATGTTAAAGGATATTTAATTAGAATTTTCTTTATTTTAAAATAGAATTATTTTTTTTTTTTTTGAAAACAAATAGAATTTTCTTTATTTTTAAAAAATTGTGTCACGTGAAAAATCAACACCAAATCCACATTTCACAGTTCTTGTTCCACATCTGTTAGGATATGCTTGGATCAGAACAATTGACGTTATGTTCATCAGATCAACTTCACGGGAGATATTCCGCACCCAATCAGATTGCATCAAATATTCATTCTATTATTTGATTAATAAAAAAAAAACGATAAAAAATAATTAATATAAAGATTTTTTTTTGAAACGATTAATATAAAGATTTAAATGGTCTAACATAGTAAAAATATATGAAATGTAATATAAAAATGTCTATGATAACTTTTTTCCTAATGTAAAAAAATAAAATACCCAAGAAAAGCAAAAATTTTATTTTTATCAAATTTGAAGAATTCGTTCTCTAATGAAATAATTGTTCCACTAACCAAACAAAGTAAAATATGTATTTTCTAAAATTTGAGAAAAATAATTTGTTGTAAACCAAACACAAGCCATGAGTGACTTTGCTTTACCTTGCAAAAATTTGACTTCATACAAGAAAATGTTTGATGTTGGTTTGATGGCGGCGGAGTAGGTTGGGCAGAAGAATTGTGGCCATAACAATGGGCTAAGCATAAATCACTATGTTGGGCTAACAACAACAACTATATCTCTGTAGAGTTCAAGAATTGGACTTTGCAATCAATTTTGCAATCAACTATATCTAGTTTAGACATTATTTATATTATCAGAATTAATAATCAAAACCAAAATTGATTTTTTGATTTTGGATGAACCCAATAATTTATTGATTCAAATATTTTTAGTTATGTTATATCCAAACATAAGTTGGGTTAAGATATCAAGTATTAAAATTGCATTTATATTTGTCCTCATAGTCTGACCAAAAAAAAAAAAAATTGCACTTATATTAGAGAATAGAAAATTGAGAATCAACATCCAAAAACTAGAAAACAAAAAACAAAGAATAGAAAATTGAAGTAAATCGCTATTTTAAGCAAAAATCATTGTCATTTTAGTGTTGTTTTTGTGCATTTTCTCTTAGTGAATTGGAGTTTCAATTTTTGTACTAGATTATGTTTTACTCTATGAGATTACTCTCTTGATTAGTTGTGTTAAAGCTTGGTCAATTCTAGTATAGTTTAATATATTTGAAGGAATTATTTGAGTACACATTACTTTTAATTTCGTGCTTTATAAGATTTAAAAAAAAAAAATGAGTTCTTTATACTGTGTTGTCGTTAAATTACTCATTTGGGACTTAAATAGAGCACTTAGCAAGTTCTTATAGGTTTATGGTTTTAATCGTTTAAATAATTATGTTGGAAGTGCGGTAGTTGTCGAGATGTGCATGGTTTTGGAGAGCAATAACTATTAAAGAAAGTTGTATAAATTTTGAGCCAAATTAAAGAATAGAGTTAACGTTCAACATTTTTATTTACTTAATTAAAAAAAAAAAAAAAAAAAAAAAAGCCAATTCATAACATAACCGATTCTTCATGAACTATAACCGATTCTTCATGCCGCACCCTGAACTTTCATAACATTCATTTCGATCCACAAACCAATTATTTTTTTTCATCTAGAACTTTTTACAGATTACCTATAGGTTGCAGGTGATAATTTGCTGACATGTATTTTTTTTTTTTTAACTCTCTTCTCCCTAATATTCTCGCCTCCATCTTCTTCTCCAACCGTCCGTCACTGCCGCTGCACTAGTACGCTAGAGGAGAACCAGAGTCGCCAAATTCATCGCTGACATCCAGAACTTGCTGTCAACGTCTACGAGAGAAGAGGTGTGAAGATGGTGGAGGCTGCTGCTGTTCTCGGCGCGGTGTTGCCGTCGACGAGAGAGGGAGGGAGACAGAGGAATTGAGAGAAAGAGATGTCCAAGGTCGTCGGTTACTACCGCTGCTGCTTCGCCGGAGGAAGCTTCGCCGCTGCAATGGTACGCCGAAGGAGATGCGCGGTTCTGACGGCATGAGCTTGCAAAGATTCACCATTCACCACTAAAAATTTAACTCCTAATACTGGACTCTACATCAAGAAGTAAGAAAAAATGCAAGGATTGGATGACTCAAAAACAGTCACCACTCTGCAGTGAATTAATACCTTTTGGTCCTCTTCAATCAAAAGTTCGCTAAGGACTAAAAAACTGCAAGGAATAGATATTAAGGACTGGTCGACGACGCAGGGCAGCTACCACATGCAGCAGGTGACGAGAATGGACCGGAGTTCTTGGAAAATCTTGAGAAGGCGGTGAAAGAAGGACTATGTCGCCGCTGGAAAATCTGGCGATGGTCGGTTATGGCTCTGGACTGGTGAACACGGTTATGGCATACCACTTTCAGGCGATGGTCAGTAATGGAGTACGAGTATGGCGCCGGCGATGGTCGGTAATGAGCCGCCGCTGGACTGGTGAACACGGCCTTGTCGGTTATAGCGTACAACTATCCGCCGGAAAAGATATCGGTTTACGCGTCAAATATGAGAGGAGAGAAAGAAAGAAGCTCCAAATCAGCCGGAAGGAATGAAACTCTTGACGGAAGAAAAATAAATTCAAGGTGACATGTCAACAAGTCAACATTAAAATTAATAACGTCAACCAGAAAGAAGTTCCACATCAGCTAACAACCGGTGCCATGTCATCTTACTACTTGGGAAACCTGTAAAAAGTTCTAGATGGAAAAAAATAATTGGTTTGTGGATCAAAATGGATGTTATGAAAGTTCAGGGTGCGACATAAAGAATTGGTTATAGTTCATGGTGCGGGATGGCACTTTAGCCAAAAAAAATTGCCTTGTAACTTTGAAGCAATCTTTGTACTCCATTATTTGATTAACAAGATGAAAAGATTAATGAACTGACTCAATGCAACGAACAACGCTGAATGCTTTAATTGATTTAATTTATCCAACATTTCCATTCTCATATATGCCCAGTTTATGTTAAACATTGAAAGATAAAATCATCACCACTATTACACTCATCATTTTCTAAAGTTTTTTTCTTTAATTTTATTTTAATAAAAGGAACTACCAGTCAAACAGAATACAAGCAACTAACTATGGCCTGTTTGGAAATATAGTTAACTTAGCAGTCAATTTTAACTTGTTTAATTACTATTAGTTATTTGACTTGATTAAATATAGAGCTGTCGAAATGGAGTCGTTATGTTGTGCATCCGTATGCACCATGCACCATGCATGGTGCATACGGATGCAAAAACGACGTCGTTTTATTAAAAACACGTATTTCCCCTTTAAAAAAAAAAATTCAGGTTCGATTCCCAGCAACAACATTATGTTGTTCATTCATTACTGAACTTACTGGCCCGAGATATTGCAAAGGATACACAGCCCTACCACTAAAATGCACATCAATTTAACCATACCAAATTGGATTTACTAATTCTCTTGGAGCTTCATAACCCCAAATGTTGTTCTTCCTTTTTTTCCTCCGCACAACCATCACGCTCAAATTCTCAGCCAAAGCCAACTCCAAACCACCACCGCCGTCCACGGAGGAGGAAGAGAAGTCGTTTGCGGTGGCGACTAAGGGAATTTCACTTTGGCAAAAGAGAAAAAAAATGTGATTTTGACTTCTCGCCAATTTTGACCAGTAATTCTAACGCCGACGTTACACGTCAAGGCCATCTGATCCGATCATCTGCCTCGCCTCTTTGAGGCGGTCATGGAGGTGGGTGGCGCACCTCCAGAAGTGGAGGAGGAGGCGTTCGATCAAGTCCTTGACATCCTGGTCGATTTGCGTCGTAAGGGTTACACACTCTCGAAGTCTGCGATCAAGAGGTTCCAGGCTAGCCCTGTTTAGTAAATGGTTGTTAGCTGTTAGCTGATTGGGTTAATTAGAAGGTATAGCTAGTTGATAACATTAGGTAATTGTAAAAAAATGTTTGGTAAATTAGTTGTTAGCTGATATCTGTTAGGTAAAATTTCTTTTCTCAAAAAGCTAATTGAAAAAGTTGCTTTTAGCATCTTTTTGAATTTTAGCATTTTGGAGTTTCAAAAAGCTAATTAACCAAACATTTATATTGATTTCTAACCAAATCAAAGATCTAATAGTGAACAAATAAGTCAAAATTGGCCCATAGGCTAACTATTTTACCAAACAGGGCCGGCGATGATCCTCCGCGGTCTTCCAAAGTAGTCTCCGACTCCCAACGACGTGATCACCACCATCAGATTGGCGATCGGTAGCCACCTGCGAAGTCGTAAGTCGCGGTCCAGTCTTTTCCACGGGAGGTTTTTCCGACGTCCGAGTCATTGCATGGATGATCGGAGGCCATAGATGGGGTCAGGGATTCGTCTAGATCAACCCCCGCTACTCAGATTGTTAATCGGAGTGTTCCGGAATTGGAGGACTCTGTTGCGCAGCCGACGGTGTCCCGGCGATTAGAGGGCGACGACAATGAAAAAGACGACGATGACAATGGTGGAGGAGGCGTTCGATCAACCTCCGTCGTTACTCGTTTCTCCTGCGTTTCAGCCATTGGTGAAAATAGGAAGTAATAATATGGTGTGATGGGGGATCAGAGTCCTCCAATTCCGGAACACCGCCTTTGTGATGAGGGTTCAGCCTTTTGTGAAAATAGGAAGTAATAATATGAAAATTTTTGTTCAGCCGATGGCA
>NW_017619254.1:4895000-4997500 GCF_001879475.1 Ipomoea nil | reverse complement strand
TTAAAGTTCATTTTGCATGTAATCAGTTATCACCTAACAACTAATTACCAAACATCTTTCTACAACTAGCTATTGCTATAAGCTAGTCAAACCCACTAACAGCTATCAACTAACAGCTATTACCAGACATCCTTGTTGGTTTTGTGACTACCAAAGCAGTCAGCTGGCCGGCCAACACTACCAGAAAAGTTAATAGTTTGACTGTTCTCTCAATTCTCGTGTATATTCAAAGTGTTTAACCCCTTTTTCAGAGTCTTTGGAGGCCTTTTATACAATCTAGGAAGAATGAAACGCTCATTCTATCATCAATGCTAACTAATGAAGTCATAAATCATACAATAATTGAATTAATCATGAGTGTTCGTGTCGGTTTCCCGCTGCTTCCTCCACGTCGAACCGCCTTCCACAATGGTTGGCCACATCATTGCTATTAACTCCGCACGGATTATCCTCATTACTCTGCTCCTACTGAGTGCTCAGATTACTCTTCTTATTGCCCCTCCAGGCAACTCCACTCCTTTACGCAGTCGGTCCTACTTGACTCCGCGCCGACCAGTTAACTTAGTCAATCATCCAACCCTGGGCGTGCCGGCTTCTTCTACCATCCGCCTCACCTGTTGTCAATTGTCTCTCTAAGTTAATTGGCTTCCGTCACTATTTTCTCAACCATTTAGCAGGCTTCGCGAAGGCCGATTAGTGCTCCCGTTCTTCTCCTTATCCGACTGGCTCTGCGGCTCCCTCTGGTTGACGGGCTAACCCTAGTCCGACTCCTCTACTTAGTCGAGCCCTGCCACTGCTAGTGCGACTCCTTCGGTCATACCGTTTCCTGTCCCTTTAGTTGACTTGGTTGTTTGCCCTTTACTTTACTCCGCCAAATCCCTTCATCCGTCCTCTTTGTTGCGCTATCAGCCAACCTCCGTCTCCCCATCAACCCCTATGTCTCTTAGTGTATCAGTGTATGTTCATATTAATAATCAGTTAGGGGAGGTTGTACCCCAAAACAAAATTAATCATCATTATAATCTAATAATATACGCATATCAGAAAGTGCCGGGGTTTAAATTAAAGTACATGTGAAGATGGAGTTAATTCCAGCAATGGTCCTCCGACTATATTGATTTTCCAAAATTAGTCCTTGACTTTTAATTTGGACACTTTAGGTCCCTTGACTTTCAATTTCTTTCCAATTGAGGTCCTTTCGTTAGAATACGGTTAATTGAATTTTAAATGAAGGGGTAAACTCATCATTTCACCTGCCTATGTATTATTCTTAGTATTTCTCCATTGTATACGTGATATATATGAAGATAATCTTAGTCGAAACCCTAAAATGTTCCTCGTCGTTCCCCATTTGCTGACTACTCGTGTGTGCGTTCCTCTATTATTGAGATGTTTACAAGGTATAACAGCGAAATACGAAGGGAGAAATACGAAAAATAATATATAGGCAGGTGAAAGGACGAGTTTACCCCTTCATTTAAAGTCTAATGAACCGTATTCTAACGAAAGGACCTCAATTGGAAAGAAATTGAAAGTCAAGGGACCTAAAGTGTCCAAATTAAAAGTCGAGGACTAATTTTGGAAAATCACTATAGTCAGAGGACCATTGCTGGAATTAACTCTGTGAAGATGCATTGCATAGAGCAAGATGAACTCATGTCACCCACATTAAAGAAACTCTCGACCCATGTGGTCTGCTACATTGACATAATTGTCCCATCATATCATATGCACGCCTTAGGACAGACACCAACTAATGGGCAATACCCTTCTCCATATCCTCACTGCCACAGCCCACACGCTATCCTAAACCTCAAATCACAACCATAATAAACCATGTGATCGATAACGTGGAAAAGAGCAACATATAAAACTAGCCTAGTTGGTGATTGGTCATCCATGCATGCGTGCTATCTTGTAGAATATAATAGGACTGCGATTCTGTTTATGTTATTTTATATTAATTATATATTTTGGTATATTCTAGGTTGTCTGGAACGTCATTGGACACAATCTAGGATTCTCCGGTAATGAATATGTTATATATACTAAAATTATTTGTTGGTGCTTGGATTATTGGTCCACCATAATTAATATAAACATACAAGTGATTTATTACTTGCAAATTATGCAGGATATGAATCAAGAAAATACGTATAAGGTTAAGAACACATGTAGTTTAATAGTAGGTAAGATGAAAATAAGTCAATTTGAATCACCTAAAGTGAATTGGGGAGCAAATTAAGTTGTATTATATAATAGAAAAGTGAAACCTCTCTCAAGTGATATAAATATAATGGTCCTATAAACCCCTCCCAATAAGTATATATAGGTGGATAGGGTTGTCCTATTTATATAAGATTAAATGAGTCATACTTGTCCACTAACTAACAAAATAATAAAGGAACATGCAACACACTCAGATTTTTACTATTCACATACAACCACTCATTATTGATAATAAAATGTATGTGTACAAGACATGTTTTTAAAATTATCTTAGAGAATGAGTTTTAAAAGTAGTTGTAGCTGACACATTTGTTAATACGTTTCTTGATGTAGAGTACAGGAGTAGAGTAGTACCCAATTGAATGATCAAGTTGTGAAGCATATCCTCGATTTAACAAACCCATATCCTTGAATCCTAATACTAGTAAGCTAATCTTATTGGTCAATCCCAATAAACTTGATAATATAAATCCTACATTATTTACTCCCTCCAACTATCTCAAATAAAGGCATTCAATTTCATGAGAAAATAATATTCAACGAAGTGCTAGTTCAAAAATTATTAGATTGAAAATTCATAAGGTGTCCTATACTAATGATATAAAAGAAGAAGGGTATAAACAATTTTTAATGTTTATAGTCGAGCATATAGCCTTACTTCACACCCAACATTGAAAGTTCAGTTTAACCAATTCAAAAAGCCTATCGTACTGAGTTAAATCATATCTAACTAATTAGTCTTAAGTCATAAAACCATGAAATAAATGGTAAAGCACACAAATTAAACCACCTAATCTAACAATCAATTTCACTATCACACATACTAGCCAATAATAAGGCAATCATCAATAACCACAAAATGATGGGAGATACATTGTACTCTTCCCATCCTTTGCCCATGTGTATATACACCCCAATAGTGTTAATAAAAGAGACTATTCAATACTACATTTATTACACTCTATTCGCACAACTATCACATTGTCTAAAGAGCCTTCGATAGGTTGTACAAACACCTCCTCAATAGTTAAAGCGTTTCTTTATTTCTTTCACAATCCCAACTTACTTGACAAGCGAACACACTATAATAATTAATTTTGCCAATTTAAATTTTCACTATCACCGAATTTCCTTTGTCCCCAATTTATAAGTTGTGTAGGGTGAGTGGTAACATGCATAAATTGCCAGCTGCAAGGATCAACAAATATATATATATATATATATATATATATATATATATATATATATATATATATATATATATATATATATATATATATAGTTGGAGTGTATGGATATCTATATATTTACCTTTTTTGACAAATAAAAGCTTTAAAGACATAATAATGCCTGCATATATGCCCACACCAACCAAACGTTGTACGCATCGTTTGTTTAGTAGTTGTGCCCACTTAGCCACTTGCAGCGATGGATATATCTGCCGACCACCAATTTTCCCAAAATGGCACCATGAGTCCAAGCCATTTCAGTGCACATATATTACACATAACAAGTTGCCACGCTTTCCTAGTTACACACACATAAATAGGAATAGGGGCATCAATTTGCAAATCCGCCTACTAGGTACAACTCACTCTCATTCGTTTTACTCGAGTCAAATTCGAATTAATGTAAAAATTTCACCCGTGATTGATAGTAAGTCGAGTTCAGATTTTAAAATTGTAACAACCTACAGATGATATATATATAATACTAAAAATCGTTTACAAATACAAAAGAATACTTATCTGAAAAATTTTATAAGAATATGAGATGTGGAAATTAATTAGCTTGTGACACGTAAGCTAAGGTTGCATGTCACATTTTTACCACATATCTTTTAAAAAGGTAAGTCACACAACACTAAAAAAGGGTTCCATTATTACAATTGTATATATATATATATATATATATATATATATATATATATAGACTAACATTCCACTAACGAGGCACTCGTCACTCTCATTGTACACTGTATCACCATTACAATATAGCAAAACTTAGAGAGCAAACACAGCCAAGTTGATCAAACAGTTGGCTTGGACTCCCTGTATGACCTGTTTATTTACTTTGTTAGTTTGAGCTGGTCATCTATATCCTAGACGGGGTTTACCGACCTAGAGAAAAATCTTGCAAAATTTTAACTTGGACTAATCCGAAAATTGTTCACCTATTTAAGTTCAAGTATTTATTGTGTTCACCTATTTAAGTTCAAGTATTTATTGTGCAACGATTATATACTCTAATTTTCATTAGAATGCATGTGTTCATCAATTAATATTAACCCATTTTGTGCCCTACAAAGGCTGCAGAGTAGTTGAATTGAGTTGTGTTGTTTTCCCTTTTTTTCACTAAGTTTAAAAAGATACACTTCAACAACGTTACTTTTTGACTGTGCACCAACGTGTACACATGTCCCTAACGACAAACAAATAGCATATGTATAACTACAAAGGGTGCACATCAGATCTTACATCTTTCCAAATATTATATAGGTGGGATGTAAAAATCTTTAAGATTGGGAATTCCATCTTCTGAAAAGATTTTGGTTAACAACTTGTGGTCCTTAGGTCCACCAGTATAATTTTCGTAAGGAAATGCTCCAAGAATAATCATCACTTGTGAAAATTGAACTCAAGTTATCTCAAATTTTGGCAGTTGGGTTATAAACTATCCAATTAAATACACATGTTGCTGAAAATAATGATACAATATTTATCTTTTTTTGTGACAATCAGATTTTTATAGTATAAAAGAGTTAATTCCAGTAATGGTCCTCCGACTATATTGACTTTTCAAAATTAATCCCCGACTTTTAATTTGGACACTTTACGTCCCTTGACTTTCAATTTGTTTCCAATTGAGGTCCTTTTGTCAGATTACTGTAAAGTGGATTTTAAATGAAAGGGTAAAGTAATTATTTTATTTGCCTAATGTATAATTCTTTGTATTTCTTCCTTGTATACGCGACTTCAGACATCAAATTCACTTAATTGCTTAATCCCTAATGAAATTTTGTTCTTCGAGTGGATTTAGAGATTAAGCAATTAAGTAAATCTGATATCTGAAGTCATGCATACAAGGGAGAAATACGAAGAATTGTACGTTAGGTAGATGGAATGACTACTTTACCCTTTCATTTAAAGTCTAATTTACCGTAATTTGACGAAAGGACCTCAATTGGAAAGAAATTGAAAATCAATGGATGTAAAATGTCCAAATTAAAACTCGATGACTAATTTTGGAAAATCAATATAGTCGGAGGACCATTGCTGGAATTAACTCTAGTATAAAATATGAGTTCTGCTACATGTACTTCCAAATCTTACTCTCTCAATTTTACTTTCTGATGTGGCGGCTCTGATAAGCTATTTTTTCATGTGGGTCCCGATACAAATGTCTATAACAAGGTTTTGTGTGTGAAAGTAAAAGTTGGGAGTAAAAAATGAGAGTACGCATAGCATTTTCTATAAAATATACCTTAATTTGAGAATGTATAATAATCAAAAGTACACATCATATTATTATGCTTGATTAAAACTCTAATCAAAGTTAATGACAAATAATTTTATTTTTTAATACTCAAGAACACATTTTTATCAACTAACTTAACAAAACATGTGTAATCACACAAAACATTTAGTATACATAGTAAATAACATTTTTCATGTTTTTTTATTGCATCTTTACTTGATATCCATGGTATACGTACGCATTAGGAAGCTGCAATTTGTTTTTTAAAAAAAATTCAGTACAAATATATTTTTTCATGCTTGCCCGTACAACCACACATATAATATGAGTAGTAAATTTCTCAAATTGAGTTTTTCTTTTAAAATAGTAATAATAATAATTGTTCGATAAAATCGGTTAATAGAGTAAATGAATAATCGATTTTTTTTTTATTTTTTTTTTAATGTGGCCGCCCATCAACTCCGGGCTATGTGATCAACAAAGCCATCCAACTCCATGCGGCTAACGCCGCCGTCCGCCACCGCCTTCTTCATAGCGCAGCCAAAATCCGCCGCCCTCTGTCTCATCCGCTCCCCTTCCTCCGTCGCCATCAGCCGCTTGACCGCATGTTCCACCGCCGATGACGTCACAATCTGGTCCCGGCGATCCCAATCCTTAACCACGATCCCGATCCTGAGGACCTTAGTGACGAGCACCGTGTTCCTGGGCTGGTCGGAATGCATTGGCCAGGCCGCCATGGGGACACCCATGGATATGCTCTCCATGCAAGAGTTCCATCCGCAGTGGCTCAGAAATCCGCCGGTGGAAGTGTGGGCCAGCACCTCCAGCTGCGGGGCCCAGTCTCTCACCACCAATCCCCTCTTTCGCACTCTCTCTTCGAACCCTCTCGGCAGCTCTATTTTCCGATGTTCTTTGGAGAAGATATCTGTTTTATCGGCGTCTCTCAGAACCCAGACGAACTTCTGCTCGCTCCTCTCCAAGCCGGTGGCGATTTCTCGGATTTGTTCGTCGGAGAAAGAGGTGGTGGTTCCGAATGAAACGAATATGACAGAGTTTTTTGTGTGGTTGTCTAGCCAGGCCAGACATTTGTGGCGTTGTTGGTGGGTGGTTTTGGAGGCGCCGCCATTGCTGACGTGGACAGGGTTGAAAGGTCCAAGGGCCCACTGTTTCTTCTTCCCACTGATTTCTTCTCTGGAAAGGAGTTCAAGAAAAGGGGCTTCCAGTGCTCTGCATGTGTTGTAAATCCTGCCGGAATTGAACTTCAAGAAATCGTATTGGGCCTTGAGGAAACGCTCGAACTCGGGGCTGAAACATCCTTCGAGGGAAGGAAGGTCTCTGAGGATGTCGGCGTCGACGGCGAAGGGCTTCCCCATCTTCTCCCAAATGAAGAGGAAGATAGTGAAGGCGGAGACGCTGTGGAATATGTAAGACTCCGCATTGGGAATCGACGCCGCGTCTTGAACCACGGACCCCATTAGCGAGTCGTGGATGACGACGACTCGGGAGTTATTGGCGGCGAGCGCCCGGAGGAGCTTCCCGACGGGGTCGCGGAGGAGAGAGGTGGCTTGGTAGGAAGAGAGGAGGTGCGCGGGGAACCTGGATTCGGCAGGGGGGTTGGGATGGAGAGAAACGGCGGCGGCGGCGTTAGCGGTGGGAAATTCGTGAAAGTGGATGTTGGCGGCGGACAAGGGGTTCCAGCCGTGGACTCGTAATCTGGCCTGACGGTTGTGGGTTGCGGTTCCGACGAAGTGGACGGGAATGTTGTAGGAGGAAATGAGACGGGATAGCTGGAGGAGTTGGTTGAGATGGCCTTGTGCCGGAAAAGGAACCATGACAACCACCACTTTTCCTCCTCCGCCGCAGCTCCCTCGTAGGCCATACTTTGTGCTTGCCATGAAGGACGACTACTACGTAACTATCCTTGTGGGCTTAAGGTTTTATAATGGGGTGCCCATCAAGAATCAAGATGGAACACAATATTATTATTATTATTATTATTATTATTATTATTATTATTATTATTATGTTTAATCAGGTTCTCGAATTTTGATGATTTTATCCAATTGAGTCCTATGTTAAAATAACTTGATAATTTTTTCTCTATTAACTATAGGAGTATAACTCAAATTAATATTTGACTATAGTGATTTTACCTAATTTAGTAATCGACTACAGTAATTTTTTTTATTTAGTTATTGATTCTAACCGTTGATTACTGAATTGGGTAAAACAATTAAAGTCAATAACCTAATTAAGCAAAAAAAATCGTTTACTACTAAATTGAAAAAATAAATTCCATGAACCAAATAAGAAAGAATTGTACTCTTGCTATTCCATTTTACCTATTCTATGGCTCTATTTGACAGAGCTTATTTAGAAGCTTATAGCTTATTTTAAGCTCCTAATAAGCTATAAGCTCTGTTTGGTAATGTTCCCAAAATAAGCTCCTAGCTTAAAATAAGAGCTTATTTTGGAACGCTTCTTTAGGTAGCGTTTCAAAATAAGCTCATAGCTCCCTAACTTTTTTTTCATCTTTATCCTTATTATTTTAAAGATAAATTACATAATTTACCCTTCCCAATTAAAACTCTTTCTTTTCTCCTTTATCCGCAACTTTCACCGCAAATATTATTATTATTATTATTATTATTATTATTATTATTATTATTATTATTATTATTAGGAGATTTGTAACAATATTGCTACTTCATTATGATATGCTAGATCATGATTATACTAATAGTTTTATTTCAAAATGTTAATTTTTTTTAAAGACAAAATGCTAAATTTTAATATGTAAACAAACTAATTTAAATTTTATGAAGATGTCCTTTTTAGTCCTTTTACATTTATCAGCTTATCAAAAAATTAATTTTACCAAACACTTTCAATCCTAACAGCTCTTCAGTTTTCAGCTCCGAGCTTATAACTTTTCAACTTTCAGCTTCTAACTTATAGCTTTTCAACTAGATTTGCTAAAGAGAGCCTATTTACTATTCATTGGACAATGGTCAAATCAACTCTTTTTTATTTATTTTTTAAAAAAAAAATTAAAATAACTCCAGTTAACCTTTATTAATCAAATCAGGAAAAAAAAAAAAAAAAAAACATCGAGATGGACAAAACCGAAATATTTACATACATATTTGTATGTATATGTGAGTGTCTGAGTGAGAGTGGTGGATAAGGAATCACTGGGGAAACAGGGCAAATAGAAGAAGTTAAGTTTGTGTATATCTGAACATCATTGCCACTAATGCGGCGGCCGTCAACTTTTATTTATAGGCCACGTACTGCTAATTTTCGATCATCAGTAGGTATATATTTTATATTTTGTGTTAATGTGTAACCTTCTTTTGATATTCCAAAAACGTTGCTATTAAATTGCACTAGTGTACAATATTTAACCACATAAGAAATCATTTTGACAATATCATAAAATGATAATGACATCGTTATGTGTGTCTTTTTTATATCTTTATTGTGAAATGTTATTATCACTTCAAATTAGATTATTAACCTTTAAATGTGTTTATTTTTGTTTTTTTGTGTTATCAGCCTTACAAATTGCACAATAACTCCTAAGTACATTGTACCCACAACTAACTCTTTAATTAAAGCTTCCTATTTTATTCCAAAAACAAAAAAAGCTTCCTATTGGAATCATGTCCAATTCTTATCATTTTAATTTGCCAAATAACATTAATTTTATGTTTGATAGAAATGGAATACAAGCTTTTCTTGATATTGTTTATGATGTGCAAGTATGTAAGATTTTTCTTAAATGTTACTTATTCCCATTTTCAGTGTTTTCTTTTAACATATATGATGCATACCATCAGACACACATTTAATTCGTGTTCACACATACTTAATCTAATCTAGACCATTAAAAATATTGAATAAATGCACATGATTTGTTTTCACGTTCTCACCTAAGTAGGTATTCTCATTGGAACCCTACTCTATATATATGTCTGTGTTTATTTATTTATTTATTTATTTATTTAGTGTGATGAAGTAGAGAATCTTCTAGAATCACTTCAGCCTATCCATCATCCATGTTGTACAGTCATATAACAAAAATGCAATAGGGTCGTTCTTATCACATGTCATTGTTTGTCCTTTTTTAAATTAAATCTGATTAGTACAACAGAACTGTCTCATTTTTTTCTAATTAATAAAAAGATACCAATTAAAGGTTAATATATTATAATAGTTCAAATATACGTGCAATACACGCATAATTTAAAATAAAACAATAAAAATGTTACAATGTTACGTAATGAACTAACGACACTTTGTTAGTAACAATTAACTGAATTGAATAATACTGGCAACTATATATGTTCTCATGCTCGGTTTAATTAATGGAAAAATCAATACAACGGCAGACCGGCAAACAAAGCTGATGATTGTAATGGGGAAACATTTTTTCCATATGAGGAAACCCTCTCAGCAACTTGTATAGATTGCATATAATATGATATAATATATTGGACATTTTATATGTTGATCTCATATTAAACTTTTCCCTGTATAGAAGAATCATCAATTTCCACAATATATAATTAAATATTTAAATTAAACAATGAAACAATTCATCATAACGTAAATCATGAAAAGATGTAATATCTGTTATAGTTTATAAGTTTATTGATTGTATAATATTAGAAGTATCTGTCAAACAATTGATATTGGGATGTTTAGCAAATGACTGATAAATGATTGAGTTAGTTGATTTGGCTAATAAATTAGTTTAGCTGGTTGTGAAAAAACGTTTGGTAAATTAACTGTTTACTTTTAACTATGTGTGTGTAAAATGACTTATAAGAGCATAACATAAAGTGCTAATTTATTAACTCTTAAATTACTTTAATAATAATAATAATAATTATTATTATTATTATTATTATTATTATTATTATTATAAAGAATGAAAAACATTATTGTTGTTGTTATGAAAACAAAAAGAAAAGGGGCAAGACAGATGGACATCAACAAGAGAGATATAAATGTCACAGATGACAAGGAAAAATAGTCATTTCATAATTAAAGTCAATAAGCTAACTAAAAATGCTACTTTTTAGTTGAAGATAAAAGCTTAATGCATTATATCATAAGCAAGACTGTTCCCAATAAATTGAGGAGGAGACTCTCCGCAACCTGACAAAGAAACGGTTTTCCGAGCAATAGCATGGATAGCACGATTTGCAATAAACCATTTTACCAAACATATAAAGTAACTTATTTTACCAATCAAACCAGCCAAATTTAGTCAAACCAGTCAAAATTTGATTTATCCATCATTTACCACAATTGTAATAAGAGAAGGGAATAATTTGTTTCATCGATCTAAAATGTTAAATTGATTGTTAGACTTACAGTATATTTATTTTCAGTATGATGGTCAATAGTAATGAATATTTTTTTATGCTTAATGTATGTTTAACTTTTACCCAATGTTGCAAAAACCGTTAGGCGCCAAGGGGGCGCCTAGCGCCTAGGGCGCCGATTTTTTTATTTTTATTTTTATTTTTTTTATTTTTTTTAATTAAAAAAAATTAATTAAAAATTTTCAAAATTTAGTACTAAAATATAAGGTTTCCATAGTTATTTCTTAGAAACTATTTACAAAAGTGATTGTAAAATTGTTCAAAAGATTGTTTAAACCATCTAAATACATAAAAAAAAAAAAAAAAAAAAAAAAAAAAAAAAAAAAAACTAAAAAAAAAAAAACTAAAATTAAGAGCTAAAGAAGCATTTTTTTGAGAAATTAGTGGACCAAATCAGACAACCGAGTCAAAAGTTATGTCTTCCGAAAGTTTTCCGACATTTTCAAAAAAAAAAAATTCGCCGAACCGGCCGGTTAGGCGGTCGCCTAGACCGCCTAGCCGGCCGACTGGCCGCGGAGGAGACCGTCGAGACCATTTCTCGCGGCGGCCTCCTACCGCCTAGCGCCTAGGCGCCGATTAATCGGCACCTAGGCGCGATTTTTACAACCTTGCTTTTACCAGAAGAATCATGACGAAGTAATGTTTCAACACTTTCAAGGCATAAATTCTGTACCTCAATAATAAAATAGAATAAAAAAGAGTTGTATGTGTTTGGAAATAGCGTTATATTTGATGTTTATGTCGACTATAAGAATTATGAAAAAAAAAAAAAAAATTGAGAATATGGTCATGGATCACGTAAGCTTGAGTTTGATGTGCATGCCAATGCCAACTTTATCTATTAAATTAAAATAGATAAAAGAGATATTGGAGCGGACACAAACAAACGACACACAAGCCATACTTTACTGCTGTGATGGTGTGCATAAATTTGTGGATAGACACAAATATAATGTCACTGACAGCCCCCGCAGCAAACAAATTAAAGTAACGAACAGCTAGCAGACGACAGCAAAATTACGTTGTTGGACGTACTAATTTAATAAATTCAACAAGTGTTGTTATTATCTGCCGCTTCAATTTCACCCATCTGGTTATCATATCATATCATATATATATATATATATAATTATATCCAAGATCAAGATCATATATGATGATGATACACGTACATATAAGGATTATAAACTGCCAACACGTGGAATTGGTACGCTTTTGCTGGCACCAACCTAAGTTTCAACGCTGCAAACCATATGTGTGTGTTGTAACGTTTCCCTAAATTTGAGGTATGTTATGGATGCAGGGGCCCTGGCCCCCCTCACCAATTTTTTTTTATTTTTATAGTATCATAATATATATAATTTTTGGCCCCCCCAAAACATTTGCCTATGCCGGTTGCTAAGTCTTCCAACTCCCAAATTCTAATAAAGGCAATAAAGTCTTTTTCTTTTTGAGGAAAAAGGCAAGTTTTCATCTTCTTCAATCCTCCATTCTCCTTCAACAATTATTTTGTTAATTTTTTCATTTTTCTTTAAAGCTTTGAATAATTACTTTGTAAATTTGTATTATTATTAACTCCCATAAATATTTAAAATTTATTTCCTTAAGTTTATGCTTTTAGTTTTCTTTCATTAATGGCTAACAAAAAGAGAAAATTACCGATTTGGTCCCTCGACTATGAGGATTTCACCAATTTAGTCCTCGACTACCAAAATTACTCAATTTGGTCCTTGACTATGACATTTTTACCTGATTTGGTCCTAAGTGTTATTTGCAGGTCAAACCTAAAAGGCAATTTTGGGATTTAAAACAAGTATCTTCCTTCTTATTCCCTAAATCTAAGTCATTTGTTTTATATAAATATGCTTATAGCTGGATGAAAATGATGTTGGCACAAAGCAGGCAAATTTTTGAACATCATTCGATTATTATAGCTGGATGAAGATGATTCACGGCACTTTGGTTGCATATTGAAGCTGCGACTGCTATCGAAACCAAATAACCTATCTATATAAAACAAACGACTTAGATTCAGGGAAGAAGAAGGAAGATACTTTTTTAAATCTCAAAATTGCCCCTAGGTTTGACTTGCAAATAACACTTAGGACCAAATCAGGTAAAAATTCCATAGTCGAGGACCAAATTGAGTAATTTTGATAGTCGAGGATCAAATTGGTGAAATCTTCATAGTTGAGGGACTAAATCGGTAATTTTCTCCTAACAAAAAATTAGTAGAGGTTGAGAAATACATTCACACAGAGAATTGAGTTTAATTAACTAATTTAGATTTAAGAATATTATATGCACTAATATATTCTTGATTTTAGAAGACCAGATTTGATAGATTATGAAAAATTATGTCTTGTTGCATATTAGGTTAATTATGTTATATTATATTTTTATATCATTACTCATTATTTTAAATGTTTAATTGACTTAGTTTAAAAAATTAGTAGAGGTTGAGAAATACATTCACACAGAGAATTGAGTTTAATTAACTAATTTAGATTTAAGAATATTATATGCACTAATATATTCTTGATTTTAGAAGACCAGATTTGATAGATTATGAAAAATTATGTCTTGTTGCATATTATGTTAATTATGTTATATTATATTTTTATATCATTACTCATTATTTTAAATGTTTAATTGACTTAGTTTAAATGTTTAATTGACTTATCAAAATATTACTAACATTATGATTAATTGTGAATATATATATAGGAAGATTGAGCTATAATGAAAAATATTCAAAAAATTGATACTTTTTTAAAAAGAAAGAATTCTGAAGATTCAACATCTCAACAAGATGGATGATCAATTTCTAAATGATTGTTTGTTAGTGTACATTGAAAAGAAAATTTGCAAAAGCAATTTAATATAAATTCAATTATAGATGATTTTCAATGACCAGGGATCGAGTCTCACCAGCGGCAGTGTGGGAGCAACCTCTCAAAGTGAGGGGGGTTCCTTGTGCGCAGTGAGCACCGGTCTAGCCTCTGTGATTAATGTTCAGTTGAGTCACCATGATTTACATCCTCCCACCGCTCTGTCGGGCCGGGGTGTGGGGGGCCCTTGGGGTTGGGGTTCAACCTTTTGGAAGAATTATAGATGATTTTCGTGATATGCAAGAGAGACGTTCTAAATTTTAGTACATTTGTAATGTAATAATCTATTTTGGTATATATTAAATGTATATTAATGTATTTAATTGTTCACTCTTGAATCGTGATTGGCCCCCCGCATCACATAATCATGGCTCCGTCCCTACAGTTATAACATTAAAATTAGGGATCGGGGAGGGCTACATCCATCATCCGATTCACCTTATATTTTCTACACCCACTTCCACCTTCAACCCGAATCGAGCGAACATTTTCAAAATCCACCCCCAACCCACCGGGCGCGGGTGCCCACTACAGGTACCCACCACTTATCATCTTATTATTTTTTTAAAAAAATAATATTTAAATTACTTACACATAATAAAATAATAAAATTCATTAGTGATACTAAAACATAAAATAATAAAAATATTTAAATATAATAATTAATTTTTAAAAATAAACATAGTAGTTTAGATATAAAAAATAGTAAAGATATACAGAGTTATATAAACTTTTATAAATAACTATATATATATATATATATATATATATATATATATATATATATATAAACACATGGTGGGTCGGGTCGGGTTTTAAGCGGGTCTTTTACATAAAATTCGAATCCAATCCGACTCACCACCACCCAAAAAAACCCGATCCATGAGGGGTGGATATCCGCGGGGCGGATAGAAATTGTCATCCCTAATTAGAATAATTAAGTTATGATAATATTAAGTATTTGATATGTGGTGCAACACTAATAATCTAATAGCTAGATTACCATTATGATTAGGAGTCTATTTAAGTTAAGAGACCTAATTAAAGACATAGAACTACAATGATAGCAAGTGGTTATATAAGGTCATTAGTCCTCTCACTGCTCACATTACATACCTCATACACCATCTATCTAGAGAGAGTTGAGTAGAAGTAAGAAACACAACATTCATGTAAAATCTGTAGCAGTCCGGATCGTTCAATCACCATCAACACAAGAACTAATGGTCGGAGGTTAGTGCAATCTTGTTATCACATATTATAGGTTGCATGTGATTCATATTAATTCTAACGGTGTGTGCGCGCGTGTGCGCGTGTGTGTGTTGTGTGTGTGTGACCATCTTCATTAAAAGTAAAATGACAAAATTTTAAATGAATGATTAATTTTGACAACAAAAAAGGTCTATGTGGGGTAATCCCCAAGTTGATCGGGTTGTTGACTTAAAAATTGTAAGGTTTCAAGTTCGACTCCCAGTGGGAGCAGCCTATCAACCTTCTTGGCCTTTGTCGATTAGGGTCACAAGGTGAGATTTACCCAATACACATCCTGGATAGAGGTGAAGAATTTTCTGCGTGATCCAATAATAATAATAATAATAATAATAATAATAAGTCAATGATATAATGATAATACTTCAATGTGTCTTTAAAACAGTCCGAAATAGTTATAGAATTGAAGTTCCTTAGCTTTACTTAGAAAAGAAAGAATAGAATAGTAGGAGCGCACAAGTCTCCTTTGATCATTATTTCAGGTCAACACAAAGAGTTAGAGGACTACTACAAACCAGTCGAACCCATCATGTGTGGCCGCCTGATCAAATATGTGGAGTTAGTTTAATTTGAAACTCAATTCCATCATACACATGCAATGTTTGGTATACAGAATAAAAAGAATAAGAATAAGAATAATATTTCAAATAAAACTAATGATATATGAGCATAATTGAATAAGAATACTATTCCTTTTTTACTTTATAGATAGAATAATGATAACTAGAATTATGAAAGAATGATATTGTAGTATATGATGAGTTGACATTCATGTACATTTATTTGATATTATGAAGAAAAAAAAAAGTTATTTTTTTAGTAGAGCATTAAGAATGATTATTCCTTTTAAAAATAACTAATTCCGCAAAAATAAAATAAACTATTTCATAGGTTGTTATTTCATTTTGCCAAATGCACGATTTAAACAATATGCACATTAATAATGGAAGCTTTCGACATACAAGAAGACGAGTAGTCTTCCTCTATATGCGAACAGGTCAAAACCTATTACTTGACTGATTATTTGTTTACATTAAATATGATTCACCGTTTAAAACGAAAAAAATGTACAACAGATTTAATGTCAAATGGTTGAATGGGTATTTGACGAAGTTAGGTGGCGTGGAATGGAATAAAATATATCATATTCAATTAATTTATTGTTAAACGGTGTTGACTATAATTTAGGGCAGGGCAATTTATATCGTGCACCACGTCACACATATCAATGTGCGTCCAGACACAAAACACGCGCATTTCATATTGACTTTATTTGACATCACTCCATCCATCCGAACAGACCAAACCTCATTATGTGTATTCAGTTAAAATTTTATGTGTATTGTGTTATGAGTTTATGTGTATTCAGTTAAGAGTTTATGTGTATTATGTTAACCAAAATCATTATGTGTATTCAGTTAAAAGTTTATGTGTATTGTGTTATGAGTTTATGTGTATTATGTATTATGTTAGATTATGTGTATTCTATTATGAGTTTATGTGTATTCTGTTATGAGTTTATGTGCATTTGAAACAGGGTATTTTTTGAAACAGGGTATTTTTTATTTAACAACTTAACAAAACGACGTTTTTTTGGGAGGCGCGGGGCGCACAGTGCTATGTGCGCCCTGGTGCACGGTAATTTATATTATGCATCACGACGCACATAGCAATGTGTGCCCAGGCACAAAATGCGCACGTTTCATGCTGATGTCATACTGACGTCACTCCGACCATCCGAACAGATCAAACCCCATTATGTGTATTCAGTTAAAAATTTATGTGTATTGTGTTATGAGTTTATGTGTATTAAGTTAAGAGTTTATGTGTATTATGTTAACCAAATCCCATTATGTGTATTCAGTCAAAAGTTTATGTGTATTGTGTAATGAGTTTATGTATACTCAGTAAGAGTTTATGTGTATTATGTTAACCAAACCCCATTATGTGTATTCAGTTAAAAGTTTATGTGTATTATGTATTATGTAGATTATGTGTATTTTGTTATGAGTTTATGTGCATTTAAAACAGATGATTATTTTTTTAACAACTTAACAAAACAACGTTGTTTTGGGAGGCACGGGGTGTACAGTGATATAACGATTGATAATTTAGAAGGGCTTGGGTCATTTAAACAAGACCGCTCTATTTAATTATTAAGTGAAATTTATTAATTGGTAGTAAGTCAATCAATCCGCAAGCAATCAAGAATATAAAGAATTTTATTATTATATTATAAAGTAAATGACAGACATTTGTGTGAGAACATCTTACATATCTTTGTTCGTGAAACGAGTCGAATTGTATTACAATATATTATTAGTAACAATCAATTTTACCTTAAATAGTATCACAATTTTACAAATACGTATTACAATATATATATATATATATATATATATATATATATATATATATATATATATATATATCATAATAAGTAACGGTGTGTTTAGTTCATGGATTTACACACCAGGAATAGGAATCAAAATGAGTTCAATGGTCCTCTGACTATATTGATTTTTTAAAATTAGTCCCTGATTTTTAATTTGGACACTTTAGGTCCCTTGACTTCAATTTCTTTCTAAATTCCAATTGAGGTCCTTTCGTTATAATACGGTTAATATTGGGCTTTAAATGAAGGAGTAAACTCGTCCTTTCACCTGCCTATGTATTATTCTTCGTATTTCGCTGCTATACCTTGTAAACATCTCAATAACAGAGGAACGCACCCACGAGCAGTCAGCAAATGGGGAACGACAAGGAACATTCTAGGACTTCAATTCGACTGAGATTATCTTCATATATATATCGCGTATACAAGAGAGAAATACGAAGAATAATACATAGGCAGGTGAAATGACGAGTTTACCCCTTCATTTAAAGTCTAATTAACCGTATTCTGACGAAAGGACCTTAATTGGAAAGAAATTGAAAGTTAGGGGACCTAAAGTGTCCAAATTAAAAGTCGATGACTAATTTTGGAAAATCAATATAGTCAGAGGACCATTGCTGGAATTAACTCGGATCAAAATCATAGTTAGTGTTTGGTTGACAACTTTTTAAAACACAACTATGGGATTTGATTACCCCTTCAATTAAAAACTTCATTCCCTAATTAAAAAGGGGTATCATTCCATTTTATTGGTAATATGATTTTTAAGTTTGGTTTAGTGCTTTTAGATTTTTGTTTTGATTTTTTATTATTATTCATATTGGTGCTTTGAATTTCATTATATTAAGACCAATTGCCTTAATTTTTTATTTTTGTCTTTTTAAAACATTTATTTTCATTGTAGGACCATACATAACCAAACATCAATATTGGTAATCATTCCAATTTCACCATACTACCAAACATGCAAAATACTTTCACCAAAACTCATTACCATTACCAAGTATTTGATTCTCATTCCAATTCTGATTCCCTTGTGCGAAACAAACACACCTTAAGTAAGTAACGATTAATTTTTAATACAAATTGGTATTAAATTTTCTACAGTAAGTAACATTTCACATATAAGTAATACAATATTTACCTTAGAATTACTCTTTGTATGTATCATCATCATAATTTCAGTTATAAGTATTACATTATTTATCATTAGTAACAACCATTTTATCTTATATAGTATCACAATTTCACACATAAATATTACAATATCTATTATAAGTAACAGTTTATATTTATTTTAGATTGACATTAAATTTTCTGTAATAAGTATATATTATGATTTATATCATAAGTAATACGGAGTAACAATTATCTTATATTCGATTTGTTTTACGAATTAAGATATGTGTTACGGTTTAACACAAAAATGATTCAAACTAAATTTAAGAAGGCAAAATAACTCCATTTTTTGTTTTGTATACATGGGAAACAACACACATACATAACTTCTCCTACATGTACTTAGAATGGGCAACCTCCACAATATTAGCAAGATCTAATTTCAGAGCATTAAAAAAACAACTGATTAGTCAAGTATCTTGTACTCAAATGACATTTTTATGACTCTGTTTAAAAGAAAGTCACAAGATCGAACAACGATAGTGAAGTATTGACTCGTTGAATTGTAATAGTTAGAAAAAGTATAGAACAGATACTAACTTGTAATAGAGTCAATAGTATTCTAAAAGAAAAAAAAAAATCAAACTCAATTATTGAGCAATAATCATGTCGATACACATAGTGAAAAGTTTTTTTTTTTTTTTTTTTTTTTGTATGGGTATTATCAATTTATCACACAAAGAGAGTGGGCATGACACTTGCTAGACATTATAGTCAATGCCCTGTCCCGATATTACTTTCAAGGATAGATACACCACGCCATCTGTACGTAAAGTATTGACGTATAGTACTATATTGTTGAATATACTCCGTAATAATAATATTATTTAATTATTATCAATATTTTTTTAATTAATTCCGTGACACAAGAATTTTTTAATACAATTTATATCGTGTGTAATTTGTGAATGCATACCTTTAAATAAGTAATTGTGAATTTCTCTAGTCACGAAAATAATAATAATGATGTCTGAATTAATTTTTCTTTCTTAATTTTAATTTTACTAATGTCTAATACTTTGACACATCATAATTGGGTTGGTTTATGAATGATAAAATTAGGAGTGTGTAACAGTGTCCAACTATAATAATAATAATAATAATAATAATAATAATAATTTTCTCTATTCAATTTAGATGTGATTTGCCACCTAAAGAGTAAAATAAGTAACAAAGACAAGGATTACGACGTTCATCGTTAGCGATAGAATCAATGTCTCACTGGGGTCGAACCTGAAACCTCTCATTTGAGAAATTACAATTATGTCGCTTGATCAGAAGGTCTTTCGTATTTTAATTAATATAATACAATAATTGATTGATATAAATGGCATTTTATTAATAAACACTTAAGTTGTCAATTCTAGATTTAGTAATCCTAACAAAACCCATGTGGCGAGTGTGGTTTATCGGGAGGGAGTCACGTGAACCAAACATGTATTGGGCGCTCTATAAGGAAAGTTGTCAAATTTCGGAAAGTTCTGTCCAACTTAGATATGTACGTCTAGTCGATCTATAGTACAACGTCGTAGCTGTCGACATGGTTTTCTGGCTTTTCTTAGCCGCAAGAGAAGAGAGTTTCAATTTTTTTTTGGTTTCCTTTTAAGTGTTTGTACGTTTTCTCCATTTGTTAGAGTAAGTTGGTTTTCTATGGCTATCGCATTCGTTATGCTTATGGTGGTTATCCGTATTTTAGGGGTTCGTTGTCCCAAAATGCTTTTCAATCCTATTTCTTGATTATTTTTGGGTATATTTCACATGTTTTGGTGTTACACGATGGGGGTTTGATGTGTTAATCGTTAATGGGTGGTGTCCAATCATAATATATGACTTTATTTTGGGTATATCCGTTCTTTCATTTGATGTCTATTTCATTTAACAAATAAAAAAATGTACACTCTTTTATTGCATTGATGTACAATTTTATAAACATAGCATTGCAAAATTTCATACATATACACTTAATTAAAAAATACAAATAAAAAAAATGGGTCCCCTACTTTGATATCTCATTCCTCAAATGAAAAATGGGAATATTTTAGTGTAAAAATGAATGGAAAAAAACATGAGTAATATTCTATAATATTGTTTTCCTTATACTTTTCTTGGTCAATCGTGTCTCTTTGAAAAAGGAGTGGCTCGCTTAAGGTTGGAGTAAGATGAGTTGTATGGAATCCTGAAAAAGGAGTTGGCATTTAGCTAACTGTGCCTTCCTAAAAACGGAGTCGGCATTCAGTCAACTGTTCCTCCCCGAAAAAGGAGTGGACAAAAGGTGTAAGGAAGGAAGTCGGATGGTTTGATTGGAGTCCTGAAAAAGGAGTCGACATTCTGTCAACCGTGCCTTCTTGTAAAAAGAGTCGGCAAATTTTTATTCGGTTGTTAAGTTGATTTTGAGGCGAGAAAATGTACTTTCCTATGTCATGCTTCGCGAAACACAGGAAAGTAAAGGACTGGTGATGAATACACAACATGCAATGAGAACTCGATCGGACCACCTAGCAACAAATCGAGACGTGATCGACTAACGTTCTTAGCTCCCTAAAACTAAATTACCCAATACCGTACCCCACCGTAACCCACCAAATAAATTATCCCTTTATTATCCATTAATTACCCTACTAATTACCTATAATAGTCATTATTTCCCATTATCATCCATTAAAATTAGACCCGCTAGCACTAATTAAATTTTCCAATTAAATACCCATAAATTTCCCCAACTATCTTTAATTTCCATAACCTCCAATCCCATTAATCAGAATCCTTAATCCCGTTTATTCTTCCGATTTAATCCCATTTAAACCCCATTATGGTAGAGAGTCTACACCACTCACTCTCCTGCTATAAAATAAGGGTCAAGAACAAGAAGGGGATTCATCTGGTTCATCTTCACGAGAGGGCTCCGTTTTTTACCAGAAAAAAAGCTCTAGCATTTGAAAGAGAGACAGCTTCATCCTTATATATCATGTACAAATCACCTACAAATATAATGAATTTTTGGCTTGGCATTGTCTAAAAAGGTCCGTGATTTCTCTTTTTTCAGTTTCCACGTAAAAATATTGTGTCTCTTTTCTTTCTATTATTTCCATTTTAATTACTTAAACCGGTTGTTTTGGACCCCCGGTAGACCGTCCGAGAGTCTGAAAACCAACAGTGATTTTTTTTCAATTTCGTCATAAATGACTTTAGTAACCTAATGTAGTCCAAGGCTTTTGTGTTTTTGCTCAATTTAGTCATGTGAAGTGCGAAATCCCTCTTTCTTTTACGAATTACTCCCAGACCTATGAATCAAATTTTATGATTTGGAAGTAATTCGTAAAAGAAAAAGGGATTTCGCACTTTGCAAGCTAGTCTAGGAGTAAAGAGATGTCAATATTGAAATTATTGAATGAGTGAATTCCATTTTTGGTCCTATTGTTATAGGGCGTTTTTCAATTTTAGTCCATCATAATTATTTTTGCCACATTGCGTCCACTATTATTAAAAGTGATCAAATTTTAGTCCACTTTAAGATTTTTCGTGGACTAAAATTGGAACAATTTTAATAATAGTGGACGCAATGTGGCAAAAATAATTATGGTGGACTAAAATTGGAATGACCCTGACAGGATAATAGGGCTGGCACTCGACCAGGATCATAAGTGGGCATCTGACCCGACATCACATGGGAACCCAACGGGCAAGACCCCAACGGACAAAACTCCAACGGTTAGGAATTCCAATAGGTGTCACCTTTACTATCATTGAAGCCAGCATTGAAGCCACAATTGATGAGAGGGAATTAAAGGCTTAGACTCCCCCATTTATGTCCCATGTTGTTACCGTTATGACTCTAGTATAAATGGGGCTCTCCTCAGCTAGCAAATGGGACGTTCAAGACTCGGGACAAAGACACACTGTATTTTCTATACTGAAACTAAAGCGATACAACTATTGTTACAATCCGTTATTATGATATTATTATTACCGGTAACATATTTACTGTCAGACCCCTATAACAATAGGACCAAAAATGGAATTCACTCTTATATTGAATATAAGTGCAATCACTTTTGTACTATCATTGAAGCCAGCATTGAAGCCACCATTGATGAGAGGGAATTAAAGGCTTAGACTCCCCCATTTATGTCCCATGTTGTTACCGTTAGGACTCTAGTATAAATGGGGCTCTCCTCAGCTAGCAAATGGGACGTTCAAGACTCGGGACAAAGACACACTGTATTTTCTATACTGAAACTAAAGCAATACAACTATTGTTACAATCCGTTATTATGATATTATTATTACCGGTAACATATTTACCGTCAGACCCCTATAACAATAGGACCAAAAATGGAATTCACTCTTATTGAATTGTCCATCTATTTAACACCAAATGAACAAAATAACAAACGGATGACTAAATTGAGCAAAAACATAAAAGTCTGGAACTATTACGTCACCAAAGTCGTTTTGAACGAAATTGAGAAAAATCATTATAATCGATGATCATTTTGGATATTAACTCAATAACTAATTGATGTGGATAAAATCGCTGTGTATTGATACGTGTAGGTTACAGTAGAGTTACAGACGGACCGATCGTATATGATGATCGGGATCCTCTCTAATCTAGTAAGTCACCTAATCCAAACAAAAGTCCTTTTCTCTAGCATTTAATGCAGTATTTATAAGGGTCCTAGGGAGCTGCGCCCGGTCCCCCGGCATGTCGGACACGTGGCGCGCATGCACCGGGTGGAGGGGAGGCAGGCATGCGACCGTCCACGTGGTGCGAGGCTTCTGCTGCTGTCAGGCTCATATCCCGGGCGGCTGTACATCCCGGTTCCCGGTCGAGAGCTCGGGGGCCTTCCGGAGGCGCCCCTACTAAGGGACTGATCGCGCAAACGGGCAAGTGCCCGTTTGCGTACACGACCGGGCAGGACGGTCGGGTCAGAAGGACGACCCGTATGGCCGGTGTATATTCCCCATCACTAATAATATTGATGTTCATCATACTCTTTTGAAGTATTATTAATAAATATTAGAATATGTCTATCATCCAAATTATTATTCAATTTTAGACATATTCACACCCCGTAAGATACAACGAACTTGTCATTATAATGCAATTCTACTGCTTTCTATAATTCTATTCCTCATATGAATGTTTTTTTTTTTTTTTTTTTTTTTTTTTTTTTTTTTTTTTTTTGAGCATACGAGAATATGATGCGTCGTCGACTTACGTACACGTAAAATACTACCACACAAGCTAAGCTGTGTGCACATGTGGTATCCCGACACGTCAACTGCATACCTTGGAAAACATTCAATGTACTTCAAAAAAAAAATTGATAAATAACTGTTAATTAATTGTGTTAGTGGACTTGACTAATTGATAGTATTAACTGATTGTAGACAAGTATTTGATAAATTAACTGTTAATTTATAATTTGATAGAATATATACCCCAAGTTGTAACTCCCTATACGTCCATGCTCTCGTTTAAAGTCGAGTTGTGATCAAACGATTCGGGTCGTGATCATAGTCAATGGGTTGAAGTCAAACCTGTCAACCCTTAGGCCTATATAAGAGAGCCTCAAGCCTTCATTTAAAAGGCCCTCTCTTCCCCTCTCCACTTTCTCTACACAAAGCACGCACAACTCTCTCCTCTCTCTAGAATATGTACTATAAAACACATAAGAACAATGAATAAAAAGGTCTTAGAGCTAATATTCTACCATGCCTACTCTTGATTCATTACATACTGTATACACTACGCATATATCGGGTGATTAATCGTATCATTTTGGCGCCGTTTGTGGGAATCGAACCCACAATCACATGCAAAAAGCTTATCGTAAAAAGCTACTATGAACAACTTTTTGAATTTTAATATTTTAGAACAATAATCTATTACAAAAAACTAATTAATCAAATACTCATATTGATTGTTTAACCAATTCAAATAGATAATAATGATTAAATAAACTAAAATTAACTGATAAACTAACTATGTTATCGATTTATGTTCCATCATTTATAAGTCAATTGGCACATGCCGTATCAACCAAAAATAAATGAAATTAGAATAAAAATAGAGCATTTACTCGATCGGATGGGTTGCAAGTTGCAAGTGGAGGAAGTGATGTACGTACGGTATAGAAGTGAAGAAAGATGAATTATTATAGACTTATAGTGTGGCCTGGCCGCCCATACACTTCTCTGTCAAATCCTTACGATATCCAAATGTATGTTTACGTACGTTCTCCACTCCTGCGTCACAATAATTGAAGAACTACGTAAGAGATGACGCGGCTCGCACACAATTATTGCGTAGACTGTAATTCACAATGTTGTGAGGACCACGGTCTAAAACAACGTTGTTTTGATGTTAAAAAAAAAAAATTTTTTTTTTTATGTGTGTATGTTAGAATAATGAATATTTTGGAATAAGATAATGTATTTTATGAGTTAGAATAATGTACTTTATGTATTAAAATAATGTTTTATTAGTTAAAATAATGTATAATGTACTTTATGTATTAGAATAATAAATTTTTTGAGATAAGATAATGGTGGTGTTTGGTAAATGGTTATTAGTTGATTGGGTTTGTGGGTTTAACTAGTTAATAGCATTAATTGATTGTTGAAAAGTGTTTGGTAAATTAGTTGTTAGCTAATTACATACAAAATCACTTTCTTAAAAAGTTGTTTTGAGTAGCTTTTTGAATTTTAGCATTTTGGAGCAATAAGTTGTTACAAAAAGTTAATTAATAAAACACTCATATTGATTGTTTAACCAAAGTCAAACAATTAATAGTGGTCAAATAAACTAAAATTGACTGATATGCTAACTATTTTACCAAACAAGACAAATATTTTTATGAGCTAGAATTTTGCATTTTATGTGTTAAAACTAGAGATGACCACGGTTCCGGGACTGTGCAAATCGGAACCGTCCGTACGGTTCCGATTCCGGTTCTAAACCGGAACCTATTCCGGTTCCAAACCGAAAAAAAAAAAACAAATATTATAGTGTTTTTTTTAATTTTTTTTTAATAATTCCGGTTAGAACCGGAACCGGAACCTTACTATAAGGTTCCGGTTCCGGTTTCACCATCCACGGAACCGGAATCGGCGGTTCCGAACCGGAACCGGAACCGTGGTCACCCCTAGTTAAAACTAAAAATAATATATTTTATAAATTAGAATAATGTATTTTATGTGTTTTTAGATCGTGGTTCACGTAGCTAGTTGGACTACGATCCAAGACTCCACGCCATATTCTGGAACGTTATGTTGTGCAACCGTGTGCACCATGTACGGTGCGCACGGTTCCAATTCATAATTTCTATACTGTAGATTCATAAAATCTATAATGTAAATTCATAATTTCTAAACCGTATATTCATAATTTAAATACAGTAGATTCATAATTTCTATACTGCAGATTCATAATATACGTACTGTAGATTCATAATTTCTAAAACTGTATAGTTATCAAATTATAAACATATATAATTCTGTGATTTGTGAATACAGAGTTCAACAATTGGGAATATGAACATCGAAAATTATGAACATATATTTATAAAATTATGAATATATAGCTCTATCACATGTTCACAAATCTAATACTGTAGATTCATAATTTCTATTCTACAGATTCATAATTCAAATATAGTAGATTCATAATTTCTAAACTGCGCGATTGCGAAGAAAGAATGAAATGTTTGAATACGAATGGAAACCGCCTAACACCATTAACGGCAATGAAAAAGGAATTTTTTTTTTAATTTGAAACGGCATCATTTTACAACAGTGTACACCATGCATAGTGCACACGGTTGCACGGCATAATTTACACAATATTCCGGTCTGAGCATCTATTTCTTGGGTTATCAAGCTTTTTTTCCTTTGAAATTTTGTGAATGTGTTCCAATCCTATGGTGGGTTGCCAAACCAATAGGGAAGCCCGCTTAGTGCAAGTGGACTTGTTGAAGCCCAAACCGATATCTTCCTCATCTCTCAGTCCACTGAGATGCGGTGGGTAGAGATGGCAATTTGTCCCGTCCCCGATGAAAATTTTCAATCCATGCTCCTATGTAGACGGTGATTGGGAGGATTGTCAGGGAATGGGGACGGGGACGGAAAATCTAGGTAATTCCCCGTTGGGGACGGGGATACCCCTCCCCGCTCCGTCTCCGAATAATTATTATAAATAAATTTTATATATATATATAAGTAATGGCCACTAATGCTACATTGCTACGGCATTACACTATAATAATACAATGCCATTATTACTGTACTGTAATGCCATAGCAATGTAGCATTACAGTGGACCACTACTTTGGACAGTTTTGGAACCGTGTTTACCTTGCAAGGTTCCACAGCATAATTTGCCGTGCGATGTTAGCTATACTTATACTCTTAGACCAGGGTCCATGTAGCAAGATGAACTCTTAATGCAGATTAATTTTGACTTGCAAATATACTAAAACCCAACATGTAGTTTATTAAAAGTAATTTACATATATCAAAGTCCACCTTGTAGAGCCGGTGTGCACAATATAATTTGTTGGTGCTATGGCAGCAAGAGCACTGCACCAAGTAGACCTCTTTTTTTGCTTAGTATTGCCTTTTGCCATATGAAACTAATGTAGTCTAGTTTATGTCCGGAATTACTTGTTATTTCATTGCCATTTGCCTCTCAATGAATCATTCCCAAGTTCCCATCAAGGCCAGTTTCTGTTGTTAGTGTTTAACTACTTGTATTGGCATGTTTAAACCAAAGCTAGACAATGCATTTCTCGCCCTGCCGGCTTTTTTTTGTATGTTTGCTACTTGTCAAGAACAAGCAGCTAAAACATTCTTGGATGGAACCTCAGTGTACTTTTGGAAAAGATTTGAGCCAATGATGACAAACCAGGCCACTATATATATAAGGGCAAATTCCAGTTTTCAAGCTTTCATTTTATTGCAGAAGAGACAGGAAAAAGAGGGCAATGGGTAGCTCCAATGATCATCATCTTCTCCAAAGTCATCAACTTTCTGACTCGAACCGGAATGGAATTGCAGTAGTAATGGTGCCTTTTCCAGCTCAAGGCCATCTCAATCAGCTTCTGCAGCTTTCCTGCCTAATATCATCATCCTATGGATTACCAGTTCACTATGTTGGCTCTGCCATCCACAACCGGCAGGCCAGGCTCCGAGCCAACGGCCTAAGCCCTTCACAAATAGCCAAAATCCATTTCCATGATCTCCCAACTCCAGAGTTTGATTCACCTCCCCCGGACCCCAACGCCTCGGTTAAGTTCCCGGTTCAGCTGCAGCCGTCCTGGTTCGCTTCTGTTCATCTGCGCCACCCCGTTGCTGCATTGTTACAGCAGATGTCCTCCAAAGCAAGAAGGGTTGTGATAGTTCATGACCCTTCAATGTCAATGGTTGTTCAAGATGCTGTCTCAATTGCCAATGCAGAATGCTATGCCTTCAACTGCATATCTGTTTTCACTCTTCTCATCATGGTGGTTGAAGGGCTGGGAAAACCATTCCCATTTCAAGAATCAGCAAAAGGGCTGCCCTCCATCGAGGGAGTCACGACGGATGAAGGCTGGAGATTTGCAGCTGCACAGTATGAATATATGAGGATTAGAGAAGGAGATCTGCATAATACATCCAGAGTAATTGAAGGTCCTTTCTTGGATCTCCTTTCAAGTCAAGAACCAAGCTTGAACAAACGGCAGTGGGCAATTGGTCCAATACTGCCACTAAAATTAGGCAACCATGATGGCTTAAGCAGGAAACATGAGTGCTTAGAGTGGCTCAATAAACAAGCTCCAAAATCTGTACTGTACATGTCGTTTGGAACAACAGTTTCGCTGTCAGATAAACAGGTCAGGGAGCTTGCAGAAGGACTAGAACAAAGCCGACATAAGTTCTTATGGGTACTAAGAGATGCTGATAAAGGAGATATCTTCGACGGGGATGACAGAAGAGTTGAGCTACCAGAAGGGTTGGAAGAGAGAGTGGAAGGCATTGGACTAGTGATCAGAGACTGGGCGCCTCAGCGCGAAATCTTGGCTCATTCATCCATTGGTGCCTTCATGAGCCATTGCGGTTGGAATTCTTGCATAGAAAGCATTAGCATGGGAGTGCCAATTGCTTGCTGGCCTATGCATTCAGACCAACCAAGAAACAGTTTCCTAGTGACAGAAATGCTCAAAACAGGCTTGCTTATAAGGGAATGGGAGAAACGCAACGAACTGGTAAGTTCATCAACCATTAAAGACATTGTGAGAAGATTGATGGCTTCGGAGGAAGGGAATAAGATCAGAAAGAGAGCAGGGGAAGTAGGCAATGCTGTTAGGCATTCAGCAGAGGAAGGAGGTGTTTCTAGGATGGAGCTTCAATCTTTCATTTCACATGTAATGAGATAAACTTGGTTGTTCTATTTCTATTACAAAATGGAAGTAATCAGCCAACCCCAACTTAACAAGGTTAGCTAACTATGTTACCAAACGGAACTATTAACAATGCTTATCACCGATAAATTTTTGCAAAAAAAATGTAAAATATTTTCCCATATGCACCACTTTCTAATCCTCCAAGAGCTGGTTTGAGTACACAAAAAATGTAAAATATTTTCCCATATGCAGCACTTTCTAATCCTCCAAGAGCTGGGCCTGAGCTGAACTCAAATCGACAGTGTACACATATCTTACACAATTAAGATTCATAAATACTCAAACTAATCATCATCATCATCATCACTCTCATATTGTTGACATAATGATAGTAATCCATTGCTTTTCAGGCTTGCCTCTTCCTCCTGCTTGGGCTTTTCTTCCTCTACAATCTCCTTGCTACTAGAAGGCAAAGATTTCTTCTTGACTATAAAAATGAATTTTTCATTACCAGAATCCCTCTTCCCCGCCGCTTTATCTGTGAAAAAAGTGCAACAAGAAATAAGTCAGTACATCAGCAATGCATGTTGCACATATCTTTTCTTCAAGAATAAAAAAAAAGGTGGTTTTTGTTAGCTGACATTTCTTTTTACAGAAAATTAGAAAACTTAAAAGATATCTAATAAACAAAAATGTGGAAAATAATACACATGGGTAAGTTAACATTCTCAATCCACAAGGGGAGGGGGAAGCTCACTAATACTGCTCAAAGAACCACAAGAAAGAAAAATGTACACAAAGCCGTGTATGACAAAGTTTTTTGCCCTAATGTGGCCCTCCCTACAAAGTAGGGACAGGAAAGAACCCTAATTTTATGCTACAAAGATATGAATGATTGAGAGGGTGCATTCCTTTTAAACTCCAAAATATTCTCTCTTCTTTTATTTTTAATTAATTTTTATCTATTTTTGTATCCTTGGTTTTCCTTTATAAGTATATCTCCAATCTATTAATGAAAGACCATTTAAAATAGACAATTTGCAGTGTGCCAGTGTTTAAGTATTTAACAAAGATGTGAAACAAAAAAATATCAACCACTACATAAACTTCTATTCACACATCACATTAATATTATACAAACTATTGCGACAAATGTTTATGTAGAAAATAAATTCTAATTCAACAACAGTTTAATTGAAGGACAGAGCTAAACTAACCTTTGTCACTAGAGTTGTCAGTGGCATTGGATTTTGTCAAGACATCTGTAGGGTTACTACATAGTTCCTCAGGTAGCTTTCTCCTCTGCATCAAATGAACAAGCAACTCAGTATAAGCAAATTCAAGAAACCTCAATACGTTTAAGTAACGGTAATTTTAGCTTATCAATATGAATTAAACCTTAGTTTGCAATATCTGATATTCGAAAATGAGATGAGTCCTAAACTATATTATAAGCACTCAAACCTTATATTTTCAGTTTATTCAAAAATCTATGAAGTAAGTTACTAATACACTCTAATACGAGGAAATTGGCAATTGATGTACAATTGTACCTTAACAGAATTGGTTGATGATTCTCCACTCTTTTGTGGTATATCCAAATCTTCTTCATCATCATCGTCATCTTCAATTTCATCATCACGGATTCTTTTTACAAACTTCTCTCGCTCTCCCTGAATTAGAACCATGAAGCAAAGAAAACTATATGAGAAACAAACACTTAAGCAAAACGGAAATAAAAGATGCCAAAGCCAAATAACAAAACTTCAACAACTGCAATACGCACTTTGAATAAAGATTTAATAAGAGCTTCCTCTTCTTCCAGCATTTTCCTTTCCTGCCAACATAAAAATCATAAATTTTTTTAGATCTCAATTTTGATGTTATTGGCAGAACTTGCAAATTTCTCATTTCAGGGAGAATGGCTCAGGCATTAACCGCGAGTTCTTAACTGATTTAGGCGACTTGTAATCATGAATGGCTACAAAAATGGACTATCTAGGACACTAAATTGTACTACAACATCCAGATAAGTGTATCCACCCAGCCTTGAAAGGATAACCAAATCAAATTGCAAGCTTGAGAAATATATTCAGAAATACAAAAGATTGGTGCTAGCATTCAAAAACTGACAATTTTGTTGCAAACAAAATATTATTAACATTATACTATATAATACAGGATTAGAGACTTACCTTTTCCTCAGCAGAGTGTGTAAGAGCCTCAAGCATTGCTTCCACACTCACGGTTGCTTGTCTTGACTGAAATAATCATCATAAGAAAAAGGTATTTAAAAAAATAGTAAAGATAAATGGTATTGACATAAATATTGCACTAGAACACTCATGTCCTAAAATAAGCAGTTCAAAAAATCACCTTCATGGATTTCATTTCATCCAAAGCAGCAAGAATATCCATTTCTCTTTTTGAATCCAACGTCCTATTTTCCAATGACTTCATAGCATCACCCATTTCTTCAGCATCTCTTTTCTGTTTCAGTTTCTCAATTTCCTGCAAAAAATAATAATAATAAATCAACCATGTCCAAAAATTCTACTCTGTAGTAACATTATAGCGGATATATAACCCATACCCCACCAAAACTATATTAATAAATACAAGGAGAAATAGAAAGTAAATCAACAGCCCCGTACCTCATCTTGTTCACGCCAAGGTTCAAAATTCCTTGTTGCACCCGACTCAACAATATAATCAGAATTTTTTGGATCCGTTTTGTACGTGATCTCTGCAGAGCACTTTGTGCACTTGAAGTAGAATCTGAATATTTGAATACCCAAATAGTTCTGCAAATGATCCCATTGCATGAAAAGAAGTCAGATAAATACTTGAGAATCCACATTATATGCCTCAGTAATTATAATTATAAGAACACAACAAACTCTTGAATATAGCTGAATGTTAATACAGCACATTACTTATACATACAAACCACAGAGGGATAACATTATGCTAACTTCGTCTCCAGTGAGTTTTACACTTAATCCAAAGGATAACCTTCAGCAAAAGAAAGCCAATCCTTAATCAATATATCATGACACAAAATGACTCTTTTATCAAACTAGAAATACCTAAATGCATACAAGGGCTTATAGTAGCATTAATTATTCCTCTCCTTATTCAGTTCATTATCAAGAATAGTTTACACATTCGTTCAACACTCAACACGTGAATTAGCTTTGTGCATGATGTTTCAAAGCAGCAAAATATACCAGCAGTATATTTTGGCTTAAACCCTAAATTGCATAGTTTCCATCAATTCCAAGATGAATAGAGCGGGTGAAATTAAGATAGTAACAGCGTGAAAATAATTGATAAGTAACTACATACCTCGCCTACGGCGTCTTCTTTGCGGGAGTTGAATTTGGTGCCCTTGTAGATATAGTTCCCGCAGGTATTGCATCTAACGCTCATTGGAAGCATCATTCGAACCTTCATTTGCTGGTTCTTCGGCTGCCTCCGGCGCGGTATCTTCGCCGGATCGAAATCCGGCGGATAGTACTTGTTCAAAACCTTTCTCTCTCCCATGGTGGCTTATCAGTCCTCCCTCTCAATCGGATCAAATCAAACGGAATTTAGTAAACACCAGCTCAAAATACTTCCAAACAAAACAGAAAAGTCCTTATCGAGCAAGTTCCTACTTGTCTCCTGCAAAAATCACCGCCACGCCTGGAGGTGAGCAAAAGGTCGATCGGCCGAAAACCCAAAAATAGAAAGAACTCACTTACATAACGCACCCACCGAAAACCTAATGATTATTTTCGTTTACCGAAAAACCGACAAATTACCAAATTATTCCACTTAATTAGACATACTGTCCAGTGGCTATCCAGACACTAATTCATCAGGTACACGGAATAAATTCTATATTAAGAGAAGTTAGAGTTGCACATCAACAAACACATAAATTCTGCAACCAAAACAAATAAAAATTTACCTTGACTCCTTGAGCAGCGAGGGCGTCGGCCGGACAGCCGGAGGGCGTGAGAGGAAGATTTGGATGGAGGGCGTCGGAGATTGGAGTCGGCTGTGGTCTCGTGAAGATTGGAAATTTGGAGAAGAAGAGAATGAGGCCGAGAGGAATTAGGGAAGCCTGGAAAGGGTTGAGGGGCTTAGTACGACAACCGTTATTGGTTGTATTAACAGTGATTATTACGAGAGTATATATATATATATATATATATATATATATATATATATAAGGAAATTAGGATTTTGAGGTCAAAGTACCTATGAAGTCCCTGTACTATAGTGTTTTGTTCAATTTAGTCTTTGTACCTTTATTCTGTTCAATTTAGTCCCTCTACTTTAAAAAATTGGTAAAACTAAGGACAATTGTCTAAATCTCATTACAAACATGGTCGTAATTATTTATTTTGGACATACTAATTTAATATATTGGTGGTAAAATGATAGATTTTAAATATTTATAAAGTAATATATGAGTAGGAATATAAATATCATTAGTGCCACGTAACCTAAGTTAACGATAATATTAACATCGTTAACTATTGTCCTTAATTGCACTACTTTTGAAAGTATAGGGACTAAATTAAACAAAATAAAAGTATAAGGACTAAATTGAACAAAACGTTATAGTACAGGGACCTCGTAGGTACTTTAACCGGATTTTGAATTATAGGAAGATTAGGATTATGAATCATAAATTGACTCAAATACATAGAGTTTCAATATTTCCCTCAAGCAAAGGATGCAGACGTGATCTGTAGTTTGTCTCTAAGAAAAGAAAACTTAGAATCTGCTAAAGCTTTTGTAAATATATCAACAACAAGTTAATCTTTGGTGGAGATAAAGTTGACTTGAATCACTCCCTTTACAACTCTGTCCCTCACAAAATGATAGTCAATCTCAACATGTTTAGTGCGAGCATGAAAATTGGGATTAGCACATAGATAGATAGTACCAATATCATCACACCACAGCTTGGGAACAGAGATCCCAATCACCTCAATCTCTCGTAAGAGGGAGAGAACCCAGATTACCTTAATACAAACATTAATTAAACATTTGTATTCAGCCTCTGGAGAAGATCTGACCACAGTTCTTTACTTCTTGCACACCTGATGTTATCACATTTGTGCATGTTTTTGTTGTTATTTTGAATCATTTTAGTAACTAAGATCTTTAATTTTGCCTATTTAATACATGTTTTCCTTGCTTTCTCATTAGGATATGATTTTACACTTGTTTTGAATGTTTTACAGTGTTTGGTAGTGTTTTTTAACCATTACAGGCTAAGTGCAAAAGCAAGGGGGGATTTTAAAGCACGAATGGATCAAAAAGAGGTTGAAGTCAAGGCATCACAGGCTCGACGCGTCGAGAATTTCCAGTAGCTATAGATCGTGCCAGACCAGAGGCTCGACGAGTCGAGAACGCGCATTGCTGAATTTTTTAGAAGATTGAAACTTTCCTAAAATAATTCCATTGAGTTTCCACTATAAAAGGATCATCTTCCATCAACCCTAGGATTCTTCTTTTTCCCAGATTTTGGTTTTGGAAGGCAAGAAGGAGCAAAAACCAAGAGGACCAACTTCAAGATAGACAATTAGCTTTGGAGTAGAGAATTGGCTAGGAAGATTCGGGAGAATTCTTTCACTTTTTCTTTTATTCCTATTGTTGATTGTTTATCTTCCAAGATTGTATTGAGTGCTATTATGGTCATGAGTGGCTAAAACCCTTAAGGATTTTTGGGTGAATTTGTTTATGAACCTATGTGCCTGGTTCTTTAATTCCTTAATATATTTATGTTTGGTTTTATGATTTGCGTTGCAATCTTGTTTTAATCTGTTGTTGCTAGTAATTAAAGGCCTAAATTACTTGCTTCATAGCCATGTTCATGTCATAACGAGAGTCAGGCATAAATTAGGGCACACACGATTGCACTTGACTGTTGCACCTTGAGAAAGAGCAAATTGGTTGGGGAATTTATTCTAGATTGTTGCGCATCGAGAGGTGGTAGTAATTGGGAATAAATGAATGATGTTCTTTGTTCTTAATGAGTGTTTAAGCCACGAGAGTAGAAATTCACTAGGGATAGAGATTATGATAGTAATTCGATTCCACCTTGCATTCTCACACAAGTCTTAATTCCAAACTAAATATTACAACTTTAATTGGCACTAGGTGATTAAACATTGTGATCCCAAGAATCCTATTTTGCTCTATTGCTTACAACACCTTGTTAATTTATTTATTCTGCCTTTTATTTTCTACAATTATTCAATTTTCAAGTTTCGTTTAGATTAGTTCCATATGAGTAACAAAGTAGCTAGTGCTTAGTACCCCACTTCCATGTGGTTCGATAACCCGAATACTCCGGGTATTATTTGTTTGCCCAAATTACCGCAATCAACACCCAAGACACAAGATTTGATCCAAGAAAAACAACATAATCGCTGGTTGACTTACAATCCTCAGAACAACCAGCCCAATCTGAGTCAGAGAAGATATGTAATTCTCTGGACTCAAATTTTCGAATACGTAAACCATAAGATAGAGTTCCTTTGACATACCTCAACACATGCTTGACTTGTTCCCAATGAGTGATCGTAGGAGCATGAATATGTTGACAAAGTTGATTAACTGCAAAGGATAAATCTGTTCTAGTGACAGTAAGATACTGAAGAGCTCCAGCCAAGCTCTAATATTGCGTAGGATCATCATATAAATCTGACGAGTTAAAAAGAGATTTCGAAACAAGTATTGGGGTGGACAGAGGTTTGCAATCAGTCATACCAGCACGTTTTAAAATATCAAGCATATACCGTTGTTGAGATAGAAGGATCTCATCACTGCACTTAACGGTTTCAATACCAAGAAAGAAACCTGGTTCACCAAGACCCCTAATCTTGAAAGTAGTAGACAATTTTGGCAAAAAATAACTAACAAGATTCGGATCACTTTCCCATCACCAAAATGTCATCAACATAAACTAGAAGATAAACATAAGTAGAATTCTGGGAGTAATAAAATAGTGACACATCTGTGTTTTTATGCCTGGAATCCAACAGACAATAAAAACGCATGAAGACGGTTAAACCAAACTCTCAGAGCTTGTTTCAACCCATACAAGGATCTCTTCAACAAACAGATATGATTATGAAATTAAACGGCAATGTATCCAGGTGGATGTTCGCATATAAACAGTTTCAGTCAAATTATCATTGATAAAAGCATTATGAACATCTAGTTGTCTCACAGTCCAACCAGAGGATATAGCTAAAGAAAGAAGTAACCTGACAGTGGTAGGTTTTACAACTGGACTGAATGTGTCAAAAAAGTCCTGATCATGAACCTGATTGAATCTCTTTGCTACTAACCTGGCATTGTATCTCTCAGTTGAACCACCCGCCTTTCTCTTGGTTCGAAAGACCCATTTACAGCAATCACATTCTGATTAGATTGAGACGGAACCAAACACCAAGTATGGTTCTGTAGTAGAGCATTAAATTCCTCATCCATGGCCTGGTACCATTCCAAGTGTTTGACAGCCTGTGTGTAACAACTATGATCAATGGTGCAAACCTTAGATGTCAAAACTGTAGGTGGTGCGCACGACTGGCTCCGTGTCTCCATATTGTGCGTGCAAACATTCGGCCGAGTGGACCAGCCCTGTGGACGCCCTCGCGGACAAATGGCTGCCACCGAGACAGCCTGTTATGCTATCACAGCCTCAAGAGGCAGTGCAGTGTCGGTCCGATATGGCTCTGCCGATAGTGTTGGTTCGGTCCGAACTGGTGCAAGCGGCTGCGCTAGTTCGGAATGAACGCGGGCAACAGACTCGGTCACCACGAGGTGAAGAATAGATGCAACCCATGGTTTAGAATGTGAATCTAAAATTTTCTGCACAGAATTCTTAGTAGCAAAATGAAAAACTGCTTCATCAAATTTGACATGCCTGCATATAAACACCTTATTAGTTGTAAGTCCATGCATCTATACCCCCTAAAAGACTTATGATAACCAAGAAAGACACACAGAGAGGATCTGTAAGACATTTTGTGACGATTATAGGGTCGTAGGTGAGGATAACACAGGCAACCAACGACACGAAGAAAAGGGTAGGATGTAGGAGATTTATGCAATAATGAATGAGGACTGAAATTATTTAATACAGCAGATGACATTCTGTTAAATAAATAAATTGCATTTTCAAATGCAAAATCCCGAAACCTATATGGAATAGAAGCACGAGCAATGAGAGTAAGACCGATTTCGACGATACGTTTATGTTTTCGCTCCACACGACCATTTTGTTCGTGAGTATAAGCACATGACTGTCTGATACATCCCTAATTTTGTGAGAGATGAATGCAACTTTTTGTACTCGGCACCTAAATTATATTGGATAGATTTGATCTTACGATTGAAAAGTCGTTCAATAAGAGCACAAAATTTCTCAAAAATATCATAGAGATCATATTTTTGTTTCATGGAAAAATACCAAGTAAAACGAGAGAAGTCATCAACAAAGATAACAAAATATCTATAACCATCAGCAGACAAGATAGGAGCTGGACCCCAAATATCAGTATAGATTAAATCAATAATGTTTGAACTAGAGGTTTCAACACGTGGCAATGAAAAACGAGCAGATTTACCCAATTGACACGCATGACATAAACTTGAATTACAACGAATAGTACTACTAGACCCACTAACAGAATAAAAAGGAATAACACGACTAAGGACACAATAGTGTGGATGACCCAAACGATCATGCCAAATAGATGGAGACGCACGAGCCGAAAGAAACGTGGAAGGTGACAAACTTGGAACTGGTAGTGTGTATAACCCACCAGAACTATTGCCTCGAATAAGAATCTCCTTGGTGTTGGTATCCTTCACAACAAAAAAGGATGGGTGAAACTCAAAGAATACTTTATAATCATACGCAAATTTCTGAACGAATAATAAAGAATTAGATATTGTGGGAACATGAAGCATATTAGACAAATGAAACGACCTAGAGGTGGTATGAAAAGAAGCATGACCAATATGACTAATAGGCAAACATGTACCATCACCGACACGGAGTGTGTCATTACCATTATACTCATCCAAGATAGGGAGAGTCGTTATATCTGGGTAGCATGATTTGTCGCACCCGTGTCTAGGAACCAAGTATGAGAAGATTGTGAGGAATCTGAAGGAGCACCCTGATAAACCATAAGTGACCGCAGTGTGCCATAGTATCCCACAAAGTTGACATTTAGATTGGTGATTGCAGTTCCTACCGCCACGGCCACAGCTACCATTGTCGCGACGGCCTCCTGCACCGCCATGGGACTGCCCGTCGTTCAGTTCGGAGCCACGACCGCCACCACCACGTGATTGGCTCCCCTTACCTCGCTGTTGTCCGCTTTTCTTCACAGCAAAAGCCGTCGGCGATGCATTCGGTCCACTGCCGGCGACGAACTCCTTGGCACCGAGGAGACCCAAGAGCTCATGAAGCATGACTGGCGTTCCCCGGACGTTGAGAGAAGATACAAGACTATGAAACTCGGGCCTCAACCCCCGGAAGACATATAGATTTTGCTCCTCGAGAGGAACATGCCGGCCAGCGAGGGTAAGGTCCTCTATCAGAACCTGGGCTCGGCCGATGTAATCGGCGACGGAGGCGTCACCCTGTTGAAGCGTTAGAGCTGCCCGAGGAAGTTCAACGAGCGAGATCGAGACGAGGGCAGAGGTGACGGCAGTCCACACTGCACGACTGGTGTGATGCCCGATTGCCAAGGGCATAACTTCATCAGACAACGATGACATGAGCATAGAAATGAGCGCCTGATCCTAACGAACCCACGATGGACGAGCGGGATTCGGCAGTGGTAACACCCCCTCCTCGCCGGACGAGATCATGGCCGACGGGCAAGGATTTGATCCGTCGATGAAACCCATTAGGTCATGCTTGTTGAGAAAATGAACAACTTGAGCTCTCCAAAATAAGAAGTTCCGATAAGTCAGTTTGACACTGATAAAGTGATGATCGGTGGAGAAAGTAGTCATGGATGAAGCAACCTATGAGAGAGTAGCATCGGAAATGGTCCGTTCAGAGAAAATGACAGATTCGTCAGCTATTGGGAAGAAATCCTATCTAGCTGATACCAGATGAGAACGTTTATTGATTGTATTAACAATGATTATTACAAGAGTACAGATTCTAAGTATATATATAAGTAGAGACTAGTATTGTAAATCATAAATTGACTAAAATACATAAAGTCCTAATACTTACAACTTACGGAGTACTTAGATTAGTGATTTCAAACACAATTTATTACTGTCGATAATCTCACAAAAGCGGTCTCTCTCTGAATTTCCTTTAGAGAGTATCTCCCTAGTTTTCTAGGGCCACTACCCCATTATGGCTGATGGTTTCCTGTTATGGCATTTCATTCTCTCCCACTATGCTTTCATCCACGATCATCTTCTCATGCTATTTATGTATGCGATCTTCCCCGGTTTCAATCGCATCGCTACACCGAGTTACGCTCTTATGATTTTTTCCATTATTCGCGATCTCCCTTACGATCGTTTGTTGCAACCGCTTGTCGCCGACAGAGATCAACGTCGTCGACCGTCCAATCACGATCGTTTAGATCGGGCTAGCAGATCTCATCAACACCCGTCCGATCAACCTATCTGCCACCCAAGCGGACTGCACATGGCTACCATGGACACTCGAGGAATTGAGGAGGCTTGCGCGGTCATGAAATTGACGGAGGAGGAAATTGGCGGCTTGGAGGCTCCGGAAGAACAGGTCATCCCGCCGGAGATCGTCCACCACGAGCTGGTAGGGCGTTTTTTGACTGATCGACCGATCAAACATGAGCACATGCAGCAGGTGTTGGCCTCGGTTTGGAGACCAGTCATGGGCATGCGCATCCTTCCGATTGAGGAGAATCTGTTTCTGTTCCAATTCCCGCACCTAAAGGACATGCAACGAGTTATTGATGATGGACCCTGGACCTTTGAAAATCATACTCTGGCTTTAGACAAAGTTCCGATCGGCGCGAACCCAGCGGATATCACCCTTGAGTTTGTCGACTTCTGGATCCAGGTACACGATCTGCCAATAGTCTTCGCTTCCGCAGATTTCATCCCCCGTATCGGGAATCATATTGGCACGTTTAAGGCAACAGATCCGCATAACTTTGGCGGCACATGGAGAAGTTTCTTTCGCATTCGTGTCCAAGTCGATATTCGGCAACCTTTGAAAAGGAGGATGCGACTGTTCCGCAGGGATGGATCGGCGCATTGGGTGAATTTCAAATACGAGCGCTTGGGCACGTTTGGTTTCTGCTGCGGGGTGTTAGGGCACTCCGAAAAGTTCTGCAAGAAAGCCTATGACGAAGGCTTGGAACCGGACATATATCCCTATGGGGCGTGGATGCGGGTAGGAGCTCGCCGTCAGGTGCGGCCGATCGGTGCGAAATGGCTGTTACAGGACCTCCCAAGCGCTGCGTCTCCTGCGCCAACACAAAATTCGGGATCGACGATTCAAGAGGTGGAGGCAGTAGAGCCATCTACTGGTTTGCATGGGGACTTGAAGCGTCGCAGGGAAGGCAATGCAGAGGAGGATGTTATCATGGTTGATCATTCAAAAAATGCGGGATCGGCGATTCTGGCAGCCCAGGCTCGCCCTTTGCAATGAGCATCTTGAGCTGGAACTGCCGGGGGTTGGGTAGCGACCGGACAGTTCAGGAATTGCTGGGCCTCGTGTCCAGCCAGCAACCCAGTTTCGTTTTCCTCATGGAAACGAAAGCAACGAAGTCACAAGTCGAACGTTTAAAAATTCGCATGGGATTTGAAGGCCTACTGTGTGTGGAGAGAAATGGCAGAGGAGGTGGTTTAGCACTTCTATGGAGAGATGCGGCAATGGCAACTCTGATCAACTACTCAGCAAACCATATCGATGTGAGCATTTCATTACCAGAGAAACCAGATTGGTGATTAACTTGTTTTTACGGGAACCCGGACCAAAGTAGACGGCATGAGACCTGGGACCTCCTTCGCGAGCTCCGGGATCAATCATCCCTCCCATGGGTTACCATCGGGGACTTCAATGATGTCACGTGCCAGTCAGAGAAAAGGGGACCTCATCCTCAACCCACGGCTCTCATCGAGGGATTTAATTATGCGCTAATGGATTGCCAATTATTTGATCTGGGCATGGAAGGGAGTCGATTCACTTGGGAAAAGGGGCGCGGTACAGAGGCTTGGGTCGAAGAACGCCTAGACAGAGCGGTGGCAACTCAAAGCTGGCTCGACATCTATGAATCGGCCGAAGTCCGTAATCTGTTAACTTTGGAATCGGATCATAGTGCGATTATTTTGGATGTGGAAACAAGAGCGGTTCAGAGGGCTAGGAAAAGGTTCAGGTTCGAATCCGCATGGCTACATGATGAAGGTTGTCACAAAGTGGTCGACCAAATATGGAGTTTGACGCTTGGCATGGATTTTCAACATCGGATTCTTGAATGTGGGCGTCAGCTGGGCAAATGGGGTGATGAATATTTTCGTCGAAGTGGCAAGCAAATTACATGCCTTCATCGCAGACTGGAAACCTTGCGAGATTCACGGCATCAGTCAGATGTGGCGGAATACATTGAAGCCGAAGGTACGTTACATGGGCTTTTAAAACAAGAAGAACTTTATTGGAAACAACGGGCGAAACAACTCTGGCTCAAACATGGCGATCTGAATACAAAATATTTTCATAAATCAGCCACGGCAAGACGACGCAGAAATTGTTTACATCGGATTAAGAATCCCGAGGGTCAATGGGTAGAAGGTCCGGAATTGAATGTCGAGGTATTACGCTACTATTCAGATATTTTCCAATCCACCGGCATCAACGCAAATATTTATAATCTGGTTCCGAACTGGGTCTCCGCCGAGATGAACGCAACACTAGCGTTACCTTTCACTATTGCTGAAATCAAAGAGGCACTTTTTTCGATGGCCCCGGAGAAGGCCCCAGGCCCAGACGGTATGTCTCCCGCTTTCTACCAGCACTTCTGGCCTGTTTTGGGTCACGATTTATTCATGTTTATCTCTCATTGTCTTACGGAAAGAAGGCTGCCACCGGGTCTAAATGACTCGAATATAGTTCTTATTCCCAAGAAAAAGTGTCCCGAGAAGGTCTCTGACCTTCGACCGATTGCCCTTTGCAATGTAGTGTACAAGGTTCTCGCTAAGGCACTGGCGAACAGAATGAAAAGTAGGCTCCAAGCGGTGGTTTCGGAGTCACAGAGTGCTTTTGTGCCTAATCGGTTGTTAACTGACAATGTCATCATAGCCGGGGAGGTCGGTCACTATCTGAGAAGAAAGACCAGTGGGGCAATGGGCTGGACTGCATTGAAACTCGACATGGCCAAGGCCTACGACCGAATGGAATGGGATTTCCTGGAAGGTATGCTCAGGGCACTGGGTTTTGACAATGACTGGATCAGCTTGCTCTTGATGGGTGTGAAGTCAGTGGTTTATTACATTCAGGTAAATAGCGAGACTGCAGGGACTATCAATCCGACTCGTGGTATCTGTCAGGGAGACCCTTTGTCTCCCTACCTATTCATATTATGCGCTGAAGGACTGTCTATATTGTTGCAACAGGCTGAGAGGCAGGGTGATATTCATGGGATACGTATTGCTCGTGGTGCCCCGACGGTGACACATTTATTTTTCGCCGATGATAGCCTCCTATTCTTCAGGGCAACACTAACTGAAGCACAGAAAATCAGATATTGTCTCGATACTTACAGTGCAGCTTCAGGCCAGGTAATCAATTATGAGAAATCGAACATTATTTTCAGTGTAAATACCACTCCGGAAGCCCGCTGTCTTGTGACGGGTTGCGTGGGAGTCAATGAGTCCAATGATCTGGGCCGTTACCTTGGTCTACCATCGGTCTTGGGACGTAACAAAACAGCCACGTTTTGTTATATTGAACAGAAAATCCGGGAACGGATTGGAGGCTGGTAACAAAGGTTACTTTCGAGAGCAGGTAAGGAAGTATTGCTAAAAAGCATTGCTCAGGCATTACCAATATTCACAATGTCAGTCTTCTATCTCCCTCAACGGGTTTGTGACACTTTGGAGCAATTGTTCAACCGTTATTGGTGGGGCGGCGGCGGGACAAGCAATAGAGGAATCCATTGGCTTAGTTGGTCCAGACTTTGTTTACCAAAGGCAAAGGGCGGTCTAGGATTCAAACGGCTTCACGAATTCAATTTCGCGCTCCTTGCAAAACAAGGATGGCGTCTTCTAATTTATCCCAACTCATTGGTAAGTCGACTTTTACGTGCGAAATATTATCCGCACGACTCATTTTTAAATGCGCAAGTCGGCCACAACCCGAGCTATTTGTGGAGAAGTATTATGGCGGGTCAAGAGTCAAGACTTGCTTAAAAGAGGTGCGGCGCGACGCATTGGTAATGGGAAGGACTCTAAAATCTGGGACTGGTCATGGCTAGCAGATAAGAACTTACCACAATTATCCACGCCATGCATTGATCATTTGAAAGACGCGCCGGTAGCGGGGCTTCTTACTCCTCAAGGTACGTGGGACGAAGAAATTCTTTATGACCTTTTTAATGCCGATGATGTTCCGCGGATTTTAGCCACGCCTCTATCACCCACGAAAGCAGACTCTTGGCGATGGCTTGGGGATGCCCGAGGGATGTACTCCGTTCGGCAAGGTTATACCATGTTGACGGACAACATCTCAGCAGTGGATGAGGGCAGCAGCTTCACGGCTTGGGAGCGACTATGGAAGTTGTCCATTCCTCCTAAAGTGAGGAATCTGTTATGGCGGTACATAAGGGGCATAATTCCAGTGAAGGAGGTCTTAAAGCAACGACACGTATGGATCGGCGGTGGATGTGCGCTGTGCGAGTGTCAATCAGAGACGGTGGAGCATATTTTCGGTCAATGCATGATAGCCAGACGTCTTTGGGAAAATGACGATATTTTACGTGGAGGTTCGGTGGTGGAGTTTTTGGAAACGCTACTCAACAGCGCCCCTAAACAACAGATGATCCATGCGGCAGCTATATTCTGGGTATTGTGGAAGGCCAGAAACGACAGAGTATGGCGGGATGCCTCAGTTTCTTCATCCTCGTTATCGTTTCAGGTACAAACTTTACAAACCTTGTGGACACCTAGTAGGCATGCAGCGGGGGAGGCCTCATCTAATACAGTTCCAAATTCTCTCTGGAATCCACCACCACTTAACTGGTTGAAATGTAATGTGGATGCAGCTCTGTTCACTGATGGTGCAGGCTATGGTGTCGTTATTCGAAATCATGATGGTCGTTTCGTTGCGGCTAAAGGAGGAAGGTTAGGACGCATTCAAGACCCGTTATTAGCAGAAGCTTCAGTGGTTGCGCAAGCAATGGAATGGATGCGTAGCTTAGCTTATAATAATATCATTATAGAAACTGATTGTTTATTGTTTTCTACTGTTTTTAATTCTCGTCATTCTGATTTTTCATATGTTGGTTCAGTTGTAAAGCAATGTCTTCAAATTGCTAATGACATAGGGGCCATTCAGGTTCGCCATGTCAGGAGGTCAGTGAATCACGTAGCTCATGTTCTGGCACGGGCGACGGATTCTTCATCTGTCCTAGGGTCATGGTTCACAAACCCGCCCTCATGTATTGCTGCTCTTGTGAGCTATTAATGAAGTATCTTTTCTGGCTTTCAAAAAAAAAAAGATTAGTGATTTTAATTTTCAGATTTGTGTTTGCACGGTGTACTTGTGTTTTGTATAATTATATGAGTAAATACCTAAAATGGTCCCCCGACTATAGCTAAATTCACAAATTGGTCCTCGACTTTCAATTTCAACCAATTAAGTCCTTAACTTTGTAATTTTAACACAATTTAGTCCTCTGTCTATTGGACCGTTTGTTGACTGTGTTTTTGAGGATATATATGTAATTTCATGGTCCATCATCGGTTTTTTAAGATTCCGATTGCATTTCCAGACCGCACTCTTACATTCGAATCCACTGCCGAAAGCAATCTACCAAATCCGGTCGCCTTTCTTCATCCTCCCTTTGGATTCAATGTAGTTGAGTTCGTACCAGAGCGAAGAAGACGACGTATTTCCGAACCGGTGCAACGTCATCCTGGAAGGCTCCACGTGCTCTGACGAGAGCTGAAGGTTCTTTTGGAGATCATCGATCACGATCAACAAACGGTCAAATAGATGGAGGACCAAATCGTGTCAAAATTGCAAAGTTAAAGACTTAATTGGTTGAAATTGAAAGTTGAGGACCAATTTGTGAATTTAGCTATAGTCGAGGGACTATTTTAGGTATTTACTCTAATTATATTGGCTATTGGGCTATTGGGAGAATGCTGGGAGTATTGGTCCATAAGTGATAAGTCAATTATATATCGAATAATAATAACACCTATTAAGTAATAAAATTGTTTATTGCACACCCATTTTTTTTTTTTTTGTAATTATTATAGCTTTGAAAATGCCAACAAAAGTAGTTAATGGTATACAATTATGTTTGACCCCAACCAATTTCATAGATATAGATATATAAAGAAAAATTATATAATATCAAATAGTTTAAATGTCAATTATTATAAATGAAAAAATGATCATAATATTTTCGTGAATAATATAAATAAACTTTTTTTTTTGTTTATAAAATATATATAATTATTATTTTTATAATAATACACAATTACACATTCTTATTATTATAATAATAACTTTTGAAATTTATTGTAAATACCAAAATAATAAGCCATACACCTTGTGCTCACTGCTCAGATGACATGTAGTGACCTTTCTCATGTAGGAGGTCATGAGATTGAACCTCAATGGAGGCGTTGTTGACTCTTTGTACTTTATTAGATTGAGAAATATGTTTAAATATATACTACAATGTAATAGAGTCAGTAGCACTAAAAAAAAAAAAAAAAAAAAAAATAGAATAATAAGCTTTAGACCTTACGCGTGTGCCAGCCAATTACTAATTTTATAGTCAAAAATCAAAATATTCGATCTGCAGACCATCCATGACGTTAATGGCGTGGGAGCATGGGTTGAAGTCATAATGGGCAACTTGCGAAATTCAAAAGTAGGTTAATGCAATTTTACAAACTTTCCTATAATGCCTGCTGCCCATATAACCAATTGTTATACCATGGACTTGGATTCATTTTGTAATGTGGACTCGAATCCAAAATATACAATTTACATATTGAACGTTCATAATTTACCTACTAAATGTATACAATTTAATTTTTACAAAATTGTGAACATTCAGTATGTAATTGTATATTTTTACCCAGATCCACGTAATAATTTGCCCCTTACAACTTTATTTTATTTCTTTAAATATGAACTTCTTCTTCTTTTTTTTTTTTTTTTTTTTTTTTTTTTTTTTTTAAGAATATTAAACTCCATCACCCAAGAGTGGAGATAATCAAATCAAATTTGTTCGACAAGCATACAACAATATTTAATATATTTTTGAGATCCAACCCAAGATAATACTATATATGAATCTGGAGTAAATTAATTTAGTCAATTAAATTCATTTTTTTTATTCTTTATTTGATTCAAAAAGTATGGTGTATAATGCTTTTATTTTAAATTGATTCATATTGGTCATTGTATACCATGTTTGATATTCTTTTATATAGATGCATTAGTCTTGTATGATCGTCTTTTCTATGAAGGGATCGGATCTCTTCAACAAATTTAAATACATTGACCATACGTATCCAGATCACCACCACTCTTTAATATTTCATACAATGTTGAGGAATCATGGTGGATAGAGAGATTTCTTACAGGAGCAAGTTATAATCAAGAACATGATGTTTTATAATTAACCCAATAAATACTATTTAAGAATAAACAAATCACCCATCTCTCGATACAAAGCCTGTTTGGTAGTAGGAAATTTCAATTCAAAATTATATTCTCAAAAATTTAGTCATAATATTTCACAAAATTAATCGAAAGATTGTACTATATATAATTTTCTTAAAATCGATTCACTTCTTTCTAATAGTATTAGAATCATTGAAATGATAAATTTTCAAGATACAATGGATTACTATGATTTATTCAAGCACTTAAATAAACACGGCAGCGAACTTATCAAACAAAATAAATAAATAAATAAAAACTTTAGCACTTTGAAATTTTATAGGAAGTGTTGGTAGAAATGATAGGTAAGTAAAGAGAGTTCGTAGGATTGAAATATATAATTTTTAGGTGTGCTAAAAGTTGAAAATATGATACCTATATATTTATATGAATTGAATTAGGGATGCATTATCATTCATGGCATCCAACATTGAATTTAAAATTCTAATTGTAACTCTTCAATCAATCATGAAGATTGGACTTGAATAAATCTTAAAGATTGGATCTTAAAGATCAACAATTGTAATTTTTTTCCTTTTGATTAAGTTTTGATGTTATTTTCTCGTCATAATTGTTTTTTTTTTTTTTTTGTTTTTTGTTTTTTTTTTTTTTAATGAGGCAGCTAGTGCAATGCATGGATTCATACATATCATTTTTTTTCTCAACTATGTTTTTATAGTGATGTTTTTAACAATGCATGAATATGATATAATAATGTCTAAGGGGAGTATTGTAAATAAATATATGTGGATATTACTAACAGCACGTTTGGTTCACGGAATGAATTTTGAGGTAATAGGAATGCTATTCCATAAGGAATGAAATAGGAATTGTATTCTATTGTTTGGTTCGCGGAAGGAATAGACTGTAGGAATTATATTATAGTGTTTGGTTGATTTAAGGAATAGAAATGAAATATGTTTTAAAAGACATAAATACCCTTATAAAAATATGTGATGGTGCCGATGGTGGTAGTGGTGATGGTGGTGGCGGTGGTGGTGGTGGTGCTGGGGTGGTAGTGGTGGTGGTAGTGGTGGTGGTGGGGGCGACGGTGATGGCGGTGACGGTGACGGTTAACGGTGACGGTTGTGGCAGTGGTGGTGGGGGCGACGACGGTTGTGGCGGTGGTGGTGGTGGTGGCGGCGGTGATGCTGCTGGGTGGTGGTGACGGCGGCGGCGGCGATGGTGGTGGCGGTGGTGGTGATGGTGGTGGTGATGGTGGTGGTGGCGGTGGCAGTGGTGGGGGCGGCGGTGGTGGTGGGGGCGGCGACAGTTGTGACGATGGTGGTGATGGTGGCGGCGGCGGCGGCGGTGATGTTGTGGCGACGACGGTGGTGAAATAGGATAAATTTATATATATGATAAAAAAATTATGTTAAAGAAATGGGTAAAAACGAAAATAGATTCTAAAATCTATTCCTGAGCGTTCAGTAATAGGCTAATACCAGGGGGCCCTAATAATAACTATTACCTTATTTGAGGTAATAGGCTATTACCAGGAATATTATTCGAGGAATAAGCCTATTATTGGGAATGCTATGTCATTCCCGGCCTATTCCGTGAACCAAACGGGCCATAAAAGTATTATACTATGATAATACTTCTTCATCGATAGTATTGTAGTTATACTAAAATTATGCATATATTGTATATAATAGAATTGAAGGATGGTTAATAAAAATTTATGGTTCTCTGTGTATTTCTCATTTTCTTCCTACTCCGTATTGTGTATTATTTTTATCTATTCACGCAAGGATCATCTGATTTCACAACATAAGAGCATCCTCAATAGTTGAAGATTTTTTTTTCTCACTTTTGTGTGAGCTCCAACGTCAACATCATCATTTACTATCTCCTTTAATCATAAAAATTATTCTCACCATTAATTTGAAGTTTTTTTCAAATTTTATGTGGACCCGCTATTTTACTATCATATATTTTAATTATAAATTTATAATTCTAATGAAAATTAATTAAAATAAACATACATACATTTAATTAAAAGATAATGATAAACATTTAAATTAATTTTTGTTGCTTTATTTATTTTAATTATTTTAAATTTTAATTGTAATTAAATCATTTAACATTTAATTAAATCATTCAAAAAAATAAAAAACAAATAAATTAAATGTAAAAAAAATCATTTAACATTTAAAACAAAAATAATAAAACAATAAAAAACAAATAAATTAAATGTAAAAAAAAAAAAAAAAAAAAAAAGAGCCAGTTGTGTCTTGTGTGTCGCATGAAAAATAAAATAGAAAAGAATTTAAAAACAAAAAACAAATAAAGATTGAGAGTAGTCGCCCATTGGAGGCAATTGCGCGTCTCACAGAATTTTTTTTTTTTTTTTGGTTTTGTTTTAAACCTGCAAAATTTTGTTTTCGCAGAATAAATATGCACCCAAAAATCAGCCTCTACATTTATGAAAAATCAGTTAACCAGTTTTGTCGTGTTTGAAAAACCATCAAAGAACCCCTATTGGGTTGCTCTAATATTTTGTACGTTATTATATTGATTCAAGTCTGCAGCGTAATAAACGGAGTCATTGGAAAAGGCTACACAACACACAAGGCCTGGCTCACGACCGTCCACCAGTACGGCTCCAGCGATATTAAACCACCTCTGTTAAGACTCCTCTCCTCCTCCTCCTCCTATATATTCGGCACCGTTCATTGCGTGGATCCACTGCAGTATTGCAACCGACTAAGCAGATGGAGCCGTACTTGACGGACTTCGATGTGCCGCCGAAGCATCCGTCGGAGGAGGCTCAGAGGCGGTGGAGGAAAGCTCTTTTTCTGGTCAGAAACCCCCGCCGCCGCTTCCGTTACGGTGCCAACTTCGAGAAGCGATCTGAGGCTAAACAGCTTATGGATAAAACCAGAGTAAGCACTCACTTCCTCCTTACAAACATGAAAAATCTCTAGATCTTTTGCTCTCCATATTTCACTTTTTCCGGATGATTTCTGTAAATTTCCGGTGCCGAACCTTTTTCCTTGTCGACGTTATATTTACAAAATTTTTTAACGTTTTTTTCTAAATTTAAAAATCAACTTATTCTTCTCCCTTTTTTTATTAACTTATTAATAGATTTACAATAACGAGACATCAGACATTGTTTTATTTATAAATTTATAAATATTAGTCAATACCTATTGTATTAGAGAAAATTATATAGTGTAAATATTTTGCAAAATCTTATCAAAAAATAATGTAAATGTCATTTTCCCACTCCAAATCGACCGACCACTCTCTCCCTCTGAAAGTCAGAGGACTTCATTTTCGTTTGGCACCATTACCGAAGTTTTATTTTATTTTTTATTTTAATTTTTCTTTTAAGATAAATATTAAAATTGAAAATGGAAATAAATATTTAGGTGTTGTCAAAATTCAAAATCCATACAGATTCCTTTCCCGGTTTAGATTGATGAGAGAATTACTCGTGGGTAGGAAAGAAATGGAACATAGGAGATCTAGTTTAAGTATTATGTGATCTGGTTTTATCTTTTTCAAAATCATAGTAATATCCACTATCCACTCTGGGCGGTGATTTTTAAGGAAAAATTTGTTCCACTTTTCATTAGATTTATTGGCGTCTTCATTGTGATTGATGTCAACCCAGAGAATCCATGAACATGTGGTTCTCCTTGCTTTAGATGCTGCGGAAAAGTCTTTGTGGCATCTAAACTTAAATCTAGGGGCATATCGTGTGATCACAGATTATTCGTAGTAGTGGATTGATGACATTTTAAATGAAAAGGGTCTTGTTGATGGGTACAAAAAGTGGGTTGCATTTAATTCCATTATTATTATTATTATTTATTTATTTATTTTTTCAGTTTTCCATTTCATGTATTCTAAAAAATAAAACATTTTCCCAAACGCATCAATGGCTTTTCTATTTGCGGTAAAAACAAAAAGTTTGTTTGGCCCTTTTCAAAAAAAAGTTTGTTTGGCCTTGTGAAGGACCATAATGCATCTGGATTGGTTCTTTTCTTATTTTGGTTAGAGTTATTAATATTTAATACAGCTTGACCCCTCGACTCTGGAAGAGATATTTTAAGGGGCAGATGAATATAAATAAGAATTGTTTCTATATGCTTATCTGAACAGTATGGCCCCGGTGGATTCGGTGCGGTTGTGGCTAGGATACTGACATGCTATATGTTAATATGTATTAAATACTGGTTCGGTGCCAGCTTGAATATGACAAATTCATTTATCTGTTGATAATAACTAACGAAATTTCCTTGAAACTTCCGGAGACATTGACATAAAAAGTAGAAACTAGTGCTTTATGGATTACAAAAGTACAAGCTGTGATTAATTGAGTTAGTAGAAAATATCCTCTTTCTTTGCAATTGCAACCGTTGGGTTCCTAATCTAACTGCTGTGCCCCCCTTTGTCCTCATTCACAAACATGCTTTTCGTGTTTTACTTTGTGTTTAGTTGCCATACGGTGCATAATTTTTAATCCAGTGCATATCATTTGTTATGCTGACAATAATTTGAATTTGCAAAAGATGCCAAACCTTCTCATTAAGGCATCTCCAGTGGTGGAGATTAAAGGGGAGAAAATATTATCCTCCGAAGACAAAGTTGTCTCCAGAGGTAATGGGGAGATTATCGCAGCCACGCGTGGCGCTCACCTGCCACAATTCACTTGCAGTGGTGGGGGACAGTCGTCTCCCTGCTCTTTATATATATATATATATATATATATATATATAATTCAGTAATTATGAACATAGAACTGTGTCCACGTTGCAAGGTACATCATAACGATTGAAAAGAGTTGGAGAGAAAATAAGAGTGGAGATTATATGGTGATGTGGAAGAGTTGGCCCACAAAATGGGGAGATAACGAGAGAACCATTGTGGATGCTTAAGGGTATTAAGCATCCACATCCCTTCTCTCCATTTTTGTAGGTCCATCTCTTCGACATCACCATATAATTTTCTTTCATATTTTTTCTCTAATCCTTCCCCATTTTCTTCCCCTTTTGGTGTACCTTACACTCTTACACATCACCTATTATTTTATTATCTTTTCTATAATCAATAATTTTAATTTTATAATTATAATTTCAAATTTTGATTTAAAATAAAAATAAAAATAAATTTAAATAACATCACCTATTATTTTATTAATTTTGAATTATAAAATATAATTTCATAAACTAATCAAAATATCAAAATATAATTTCATAAATTAAAATTTGCATTCGAAATTGTCTACGTAACAAATTAACATTCGGAAGCGAATGCAAAATTTTATACCAACAATTAATACAATTAATTTTTTTTAAAAATAATTTTAAATTGAAATTTAAAAATAAAAATATAAATAAAATTTAAAAAATAGAATTAAAAAATTGACCTCAATGGTACCGTTGAGGTCAAAACAAAAAACTAAATAGAATTAAAAATTTTGGTTGTTGTTTTGTTTGTTTTGTTTTTTTAAATATGTGAAAAGAGGGTGACGAACAACAACAATTGTTCCTCACTCTCTGCGAGTGAATGTGGCGCGTGTGGGAGACAACCTTTGGAGATGACAATTTCTCCCTCCCCCAAAACCTTTCTCCCCTCATTTTGTGGCACCGGAGATACCGTAAGAAAGGTTATGGAAGTGTTAGCAATGAAGTGCTAATTGAGACGTATTAGTCCCATGACTAGTGATCCAATAAAATTTACTTCAATTTCTGTTAACATTGACATGAATCATGTGTATAGCATTGTCGGGAAGTGTTGGTGTTAATTACTCCAGCCCAGCATAAACAAATACTATTGAGAGATGTTTATTGTTATAAAGTCGACAAAAAATATTTTGTGTACAATCAGGGGTGGAGCCAGAAAATTCATGTAAGGGGATCCAAAATTATTACAAAAATTTACAATGTCAATCGACATCAATACCGATCATACATGATATCATTATATATACCATACATAATTATATTGTGTATTATTGATTGATTTTAATTTTTAATGATACTTTATGTAACGAACTAATGATTGACATCGATGTCAATCGATACTTTATAATTTTCCATATAATACGAAATATATACAATAATAATCTTACTGGTCATTCTTTTATCAAATAAAAGTTGTCAATTATTTTGTTGGCAATATTTGTTTTTTTCTTTACATAATTAACTAATATTCATTTTATTAATTAACTTATTATTCCAAAATTTGAGGAATGAGGATGAAATTCAAAATTACGAATTAAAGAACCAATATTAGCATTAGTTTTTCCAATTTCAAAACTAGTCTTTTAAATTAGCAAATGTACATGCTAAAAGTGTAAATAAATTCGTTCCAACAAAAGTTGTAAATAAATAATAAAAGCACATAATAACTTACTAATTAATTACTTCATTTAATTCTTTTTATTTGGTGAATTTGGACTTCAATATATGTTTTGGGCTTATTTAATATGTGTGTGTGTGTGTGTGTGTGTGTATATATATATATATATATATATATATAGTAGTGTTTTTTTGAAAGCAATTAATGTGATTGAAAGCTTTTCATAGTTACAAAATTATGTCAGTTTCTAGTTCAGCTTCTACACTAGTCTTGTACCTCTATTTACTCTGTCTTTTCCCAGGAAAAATTACGGGTTGGTTTTATGGCATATTTGGCTGCACTCAAATTCCTTGATGGTAAGGGTTTGTTTTGATTTGTTGTTGTTTTTAAAAATCTATCAGTATCCTGGAAAAATCCTTACTCTATGCTCCAATTGTTTCTTTTTCTTCATTTTTACTTTTTCTTTTTTAATATAATCTTTTTACAGCTGGTGATCATGGTAAGCATCCTAAGGAGAGGATAGTTCCTCCTGTTGAAGATTTGGAGGATGAATGTGAAAGGGGTTTGCCAGAAGAGGCAAAAAATGCAGGCTTCAGATTTCACCCTGATAAACTTGCAACTATTGTTGGTTCTTATGATATCAAGACCTTAAGGAAAATTAGAGGAGTTGAAGGGCTTGCAGCTCGATTGGGAGTCTCTTTGAATGAAGGGGTCAAAACCGGTGATGTGCCTTTAAGGCAAAATGTGTATGGATCCAATAAATTTACCGAGAAACCTTTTAGGAGCTTTTGGACATTTGTTTGGGAGGCCATGCACGATTTAACACTCATCATTCTTATTGTGTGTGCTGCTGTCTCTATAGGTGTGGGACTAGCTACTGAAGGATGGCCAAAAGGTACATATGATGGCTTAGGAATTATTCTAAGTATAATTCTTGTAGTCTTTGTGACAGCCATAAGTGATTACCGGCAGTCATTGCAGTTTAGAGATTTGGATAAGGAGAAGAAAAAGATATTTGTCCAAGTCACTAGAGATGGATATAGGCAGAAGGTCTCCATATACGACTTGGTAGTTGGTGATGTCGTTCATTTAAACATTGGGGATCTGGTTCCAGCTGATGGAGTATTCATATCAGGATATAGCTTGTTGATTGATCAATCAAGCTTGTCAGGTGAGAGTGTGCCGGTCAATATATCTGAAAAAAGGCCTTTTCTCTTATCAGGAACCAAAGTGCAGGATGGTTCAGCTACGATGCTGGTTACTACTGTTGGTATGAGGACTGAATGGGGTAAACTGATGGAAACTCTTAGTGAGAGTGGAGAAGATGAGACTCCACTGCAGGTTAAGCTGAATGGTGTAGCTACAATTATCGGGAAAATAGGACTGGGATTTGCTGTATTGACATTTCTGGTGTTGGTTGTCAGGTTTCTTGTCGAGAAAGCGCTTAAACATGAATTTACCAATTGGTCTTCTGCTGATGCCCTTATACTTTTAAATCACTTTGCAACTGCTGTAACTATAATCGTTGTTGCAGTTCCAGAAGGATTGCCTTTGGCTGTGACACTGAGTCTTGCATTTGCGATGAAACAGTTAATGGACAACAAGGCACTGGTGAGAACTCTTTCTGCATGCGAGACAATGGGTTCTGCTACTTGCATTTGCACTGATAAAACCGGGACACTAACAACCAACCATATGGTGGTCACTAAAACATGGATTTGTGGAGAAGTTAGAACAATAGAAACTGGTGAAGGTGGCAGCAACAACATAAGTTCAGAAATATCAGAAAATGTATTAGCCATTATTTTGCAGGCAATCTTTCACAATACAGGGGCTGAGGTGGTCACGGATAAGGATGGAAATAGATCTATTTTGGGTACCCCAACAGAATCAGCTATAGTAGAATATGGGTTGCTTCTGGGAGGTGAGTTAGAGACTCAACGCAAGGAATGCAAGGTATTGAAAGTTGAACCTTTTAATTCCGAAAAGAAAAAGATGTCTGTTCTTGTGGAACTTCCAAATGGCAATGCCCGAGCTTTTTGCAAAGGGGCATCTGAGATTGTGCTGAGAATGTGTAATAGCATCCTCGATGGCAATGGTGAAATTGTTGATTTGCCAGAAAGGCAGGCAGAAGATATTATGGGTGTCATCAATGAATTTGCTGGTGAAGCTCTGCGTACTATTTGCTTGGCTTTCAAAGACATTGAAGGTAATCATGAAAACAATATCCCAGGTAGTGGCTATACTTTAATTGGGGTGGTAGGAATCAAGGATCCCGTTCGCCCAGGGGTCAAAGATGCAGTAAAAACCTGTCTAGCAGCTGGAATTAGAGTGAGAATGGTCACCGGTGATAATATTCACACAGCCAAAGCCATTGCTAAAGAATGTGGCATATTGACTGAAGATGGCTTTGCCATTGAAGGACCTGAATTTCGCAGCAAGACTCCCGATGAGATGAGGCAAATAATACCTAGAATTCAGGTGAACTATCGGTTATGTTATCTCACTTTGTGTGTGATGTACATAGACCGTTGCTAAATTTTAGATTTTGGATGCAGGTCATGGCTCGATCATCTCCCTTGGATAAGCATGTGCTTGTGAAGAATTTAAGAGGCATGTTTCGAGAGGTGGTTGCAGTTACCGGTGATGGTACTAATGATGCCCCTGCCCTTCACGAGGCTGATATTGGACTTGCTATGGGCATCGCTGGAACTGAGGTCTGTAATTGTTGTGGAATATCTTTTTTCAGGCTGCTTGTCACAGTATTGTTTCTATGCATTTGCCTCCCGAATCTTGATGAATTTTCCTTCTTGCTAGTATCTTTTGGCATTCTGAATTTGTTCCTGTTAAGAATCCCACATTGATAAAATAAGAGAGGACATATGGGTTTATAAGGCCATGGGTTAGACTAGTTAATTGTTTGAATTCAATCTTTTAATGTGGTTTGGCCCATGTGCTTTATAGCCCAGCTCAATCACCCTGGAACCCAATGCCTTCATTAAAATGGAAGTATTTTACTGTGACTTTTAATAAGGTTATCTTGCATTCTTGTTAGATCTTATTTTGATTGTGTTTGCAAACAACAAATTCTTGCATTCTTGTTAGATCTTATTTTGATTGTGTTTGCAAACAACAAATTGAAGTTACAATGTTTCCTAATCCTTGATAAGTGACATTATTAGGTGGCAAAAGAAAGTGCTGATGTAATTGTCCTGGATGATAACTTTACCACCATTGTCAATGTGGCTAAGTGGGGGCGTTCTGTATATATAAACATCCAAAAGTTTGTGCAATTCCAGCTTACTGTCAATGTCGTGGCTCTCATGATCAATTTTATTTCTGCGTGTATCTCAGGTATTAGCTAGTTCTTTTTGGTTTGAATACCGGTTCAGCGAATTATTTGATTTGATTTGATTTTTTTTTTAATTACAGGATCTGCTCCTCTTACTGCTGTGCAATTGCTGTGGGTGAACTTGATAATGGATACATTAGGTGCACTTGCATTGGCCACAGAACCACCCCATGAGGGACTGATGAATAGGCCTCCAGTTGGAAGGGATGTAAGTTTCATCACAAAAGCCATGTGGAGAAACATTATTGGCCAAAGTATTTATCAGCTTGCTATCCTTCTAGTCTTCAATTTCTATGGCATTCAAGTTTTGAGACTTGAAGGTTCAGATGCCCATGCAGTTCTCAATACTTTCATATTCAATACCTTTGTGTTCTGTCAGGTATTTTCCTACTCTCAGGCTGAGTTTTAATTTTTCTGCCACTTTTATTTCACATCCTTCAATACACTCATTGCTTTTGTACCATTGGTAATTTACACCTTGTTGGGCAGAGGCCAGTAAAGGCCAAGTCTAGCACCCGGTGACTGTGAATTATTGGGTGGAGGCCTATAAAAGGCTTAAAGGTCGGGCCAAGTCCAGCACCCATCGTTTGATCCTAACAAGTGGTATAAAAGATTCTGACATATCTGGAATGACATTTGCCTAACGGCTATCGTTATTTTCTTCCAGCTCTTCAATGAAGTAAATAGCCGAGACATTGAAAAGTTGAATGTGTTCCGCGGCCTATTTGGAAGCTGGATATTCCTAGGCGTCGTGACTTGTACTACAGTTTTCCAGGCCATCATCGTCGAGTTCCTGGGCACGTTCGCAAGCACTGTGCCACTGAGCTGGCAACTTTGGGTGCTCAGCGTCTTGATTGGAGCCGCGGGCATGATCATTTCCATAGTTCTGAAGTTGATTCCCGTCAAAAAAGAGGCTGCCAAGCACCACAATGGTTATGACCTACTGCCCGGCGGTCCAGACCAGGCTTGAGAAGTGAGAGGATAAAGACAGGCATGAGCTTGGCCGGTGGCCCGGACGGACAGGCTTGAGAATTCAGAGGATGATAAAGACAAACCAGCGCTGTGGTTGTTTTGTATTTTTGTTGATCTGCTTTGGCAGTGTCTATATGGCTCAGGAAACGTGTGTGTGAAGCAAATTTTGGAGTACAATCAGACTCAGATATTGGAAGCTAACTAACCGCCCTAAACAAAACAAAAAAATTGGGTATATCAATGTTTTTCTGTCCAAGTATCCTTTGCTTTTATTGACTGACCATGTGACCATGTCCTTGTTTCTGTTTCTGCTTCTCATCGTCGGTTTCTTGAGTAAAACTATAATCAACATTAATGTAATAAACACTAGGGTTTGGTCAAATACTTAGCCTCGCTTATCAGTCAATTTTGGCTTATTTGGCCACTGTTAGCTGTTTGACTTAAACAATTCGATTAATTAGCTTTTTGTAATAACTTATTGCTCCAAAATGTTAAAATTCAAAAAATTGCTCAAAGTAGTTTTTTTTTTTTTTTTTTATCAATTTTTTTAAAAAGTCATTTTGTATGTAATCAGCTAACAATAATTGGTCAAATCTACTAACTCAATAAGCTAACATTCATTTTCCAAACACCCCCTATATATGAGAGAAAATTTCAATTTCTATCACAAGTATTGAAGGATGAGTTAATCTAAGTAATTTAATGGCAAAAATAAATTACAGTATTTGGTTAGAGAGAATTACAATTCTCTCATTTTGCTTGGGGTCTTTCAGTCGCAATCTTTGGTGACGAGGCAGAAACTGGAGTGGCTCAATTGATACGATGAGGAGATCAAATCGGCCTTTGCAAAACAAAGAAAGTCGATTATGGGCCGTGTGCTTCCAGTTGATACTCCGGTTGGTTGGACGAAGGCGGCCACTGGCTGGTTTAAACTTAACGTAGATGGTTGCAACAAAAGTAATGACATGGCAGGCTGCGGTGGTGTGCTACGGGATTCGCAAGGGAATTGGTGCAACGGGTTCACATACAACATTGGACGTTGCCACACAATGGAGGCGGAAGCATGGGGGATCATGCAGGGCATCTGTATGGCGATCACGTATGGAGTGCGCAGGCTCGTGATAGAGTGTGACTCAAGAAAGCTCGTGGATATTTTCAACAGCACGTCGGAGAAGCAGCTCCCCACATGCAACATCATTAGAAGGGGTATGCGAGAAGTGAAAAAGATCCCGGAATTAAGTTGAGTTTGTGCACGTCTTTAGAGAGTGCAACGCGGTAGCCGACACCCTCGCAACAGTGGCGCTCAATCACCAAAGTGGTCTTCAAATCTACAGTGAAGCCCCACAGTGGGTGATGGACGGTGTAGTCTGGATAAACTGCGAGTCACCGTGATTCGACGAACCTCCCAGTCATAACGGGGTTTTTTTCTGAGCTTGTCTTTCGTGTTCTGGGGGTTCACCCCTTCCTTTGGAACAAAAAAAAACAATTATCTCACTTTGCTGAATTGCAATTCGGTGGTTGTGGAAAAGGTAAAAAGAAACTAAATGACAAAAGTACCATTGGTTAATAATATTATTATTACATAAGGATATTTTAATATTTATACCACTTTTTTTTTCCTCTTCATTCTTAATAATTTTATTCTTTCATATCAAATAATGTAATTTGAATTTCTATTTTATTTCCACATTATTTTTCTACCAAATTACAATTTCTTTCCTTCCTAATTCCTTCATCTCAATCAAATACCGTATTAGATTTTTACATTTTAATGCTGTGTCAGGTCAGGATGTGAAGAACCATTGAGATCGACTGATTTGAGAGAAGATTTTTACATTTTAGTTCTTATCCAAAAAAAATATTACTCCTCGAAAAGTAAAATAGTAGTAGGTCAGCGTATAGGTGGTCTGATTGTGGGACCAAACTATCCCCATTCTTCCACGTCAAACTGCAAAAGATTTCCCAGATTGATATTTGTACAAACTTTACGTCTATACCCCTCTCTCTCCCACTTCAGTCCAGTCTACCAGTCTAGCTCTCGCCATCCTCCTCCGCTCTCATCCGGGAAAACCGCCCTCCTCCGCCACAGCCACAAACCCTAGTCTCGCCGGTTCTATGCTTCCAGGTGCGGAGTTTATAATCTGAACCACTCTAGCTCTTGAATTCCAGCTGTTTTCTGCACTTTGCGTTCTCTTAAGACGCTGCATTTCCGAATTTCAGCCGTATGATCCTCTGTTAGATTCTATGCATGTGCTCCAAAAGCTCTTAATTTCAGCTTGTTCATTCATTTATATGCTTAGCCCCCATTTCTATGCATGTATGTGGGTATATATGCACGTATATACACAATACATTTTGAGTTAACCGGAACTTAATCTCGGAAGCATTTTCAAGTTTTGTTTTCTACTACTATTCTGTTTCGTTGATAAATTTTATAAGTTGGAATGCACTGTTTCATAATTTTTTTTTCTTCTCCTTAGCTTGCTTGTATTTTCGGGCCGGGGATATCTTGTGCAATTTATTTCATGAACTTACGGACATGTTTCTGTTTGGGTCTTTATATTCATGTATTTTAGGCACTTCAAAATCTTTTTATTTTATTTTGTGGCTCAACTTTTGTAGAAATGTGGTTTGTTTTCTTTTTCTTCTCTATTTTTATTTATTCATCGAGTTCTGTTTATATGTTGACTCTGCCGGGGGCTGGAGTTTGATGGAATCATGGTTAAATGGATTTTAAAGTCCATTGAAGTTTCCACTAGATTAATCCTGAAAGTGTTGATTTCATATGGAATTCGTAAAAATTTTGGCCAACTCTTTGGTTGCTGCTGAAATGGGGTTTGGCATAGTTGATAAAATAATCCTGAACTGGAGAATTCCGCTGTTCTGAGAAATACACCAGGTTCCTGAATGCCACTATAAAATCCTTGAATCTTTATTGCTGCCAAGTTAGGTTACCATTCACTTCATCTCCTCTGATCCTTGAATAGTACGGTCTCCCTCATTGAGTCATTGCTTTTCCTCTAGGCAAACCACAAGGTAGCATGCACTTCTAAACTCTGTTAGTACAAGTTTCTAACTAGAGAAGCATCTTTGGTGAAATCATTTTTTTCCTCGAGTTTTTCCAGGATGTAATATTAAAACCTCCAGTATCATATGATGGGCGTGAGCATGTTGCACGAGACATACTTCCTTGTATTGCATTCTTAATTAACTCTTCTTTCTCTTTGTACTGCCATTTTGGATTAATTAGGATGCGTTGTGGTTTTGATGTATCAGTGCCATGAGTTTTTTGAATTTTCGAGTTGGATCTCACTAGTTCTTGATTTTGGCAGTTTACTATCAAAAGATATTCAGTTGTCAGTATTATTTTTCATCATACTAGGGTTCAAATGTCAGTATATTCACTATCATTAGCCCTTAAAATTAGCAAGTTCATGACAGATGCCTGTCTCAGGGAACTCCTGTCTAATATTTTGACTGACTATGTTTCAGGATGAAATTTTCTGAGGATATGAACTTTTCCATTTGGGATTGCCCATACAGCCAAGGTTGTTTCACCTTCTCTCTAATTACATATTGGAGTTCTTCTTATCATAAAAATTTTTCCAATCCTTGGCTGTGAATTTGATCTTTCAAGAAGTCCTTAAATTAGCATGCTGCTGGTCCTGACCATTTTCTTTAGCTTCATCTATTGGTTTAATTTTTCTTACATTTCAGATGAAACCTTCTATGTGGCAAATAGTTGGCCTAATGACTTGTACCTCAATCCTCAATTCGGTAGTTCACATTCACCCTTTCCTTTTACTCATCTTTTTTTTAAAATATATATATATATATATATATATATATATATATATATATATATATATATATATTTATTTATTTATTTATTTATTCATATAATTAACTTGTGATTTACCATTTCAATTGCATTATGATATCATCTCTGTATATTCCTTTTTGGTTGTAGATGTCATCGAGGAAGATGCATTAAATGAGAAATCTTGTATTCAAGTACTAAAGGCGTTGATTGCAAAAGCCGACACAGAGATACTTGAAGTTGAAGAAGAAAAAGTGTTGTTGCAAAGTGAACTGGCCTTGGCTGATGAGAAGTGGCATGCAATGTGCTTTACCACTTTAATTCAAAAGATCACTTGCCTTGACAAATTAATACAGGATTTGAAGAATGCAAATGTGAATGGTGTGCTTCATTTAGGAAATGAGCAAATGCATCCAAAACCTGCCGAAAGAGTACATGAAGTATTAAGTGCTCTGTTACAAGATCACTTTTCCCAAAGTGATGAGCAGGTTTGCCTTTTGGACCTTCATTAAAAATAATACATGCTTGTTTAGGGTTATTATCAACTGACAACTTTTTTTAGTAATTTGTTTACTAGGTCTGCATTTTTCTCTTTGTTTTGTGCATACTCTCATTAATTTCATGTAGATTGATTTATTTCATTTGTTTCTTACTTTTGCCCTGATTCAAATCCTTTTCCTCCTTCAGAATGAAGTGTCCCTGGCAGATCATAACCGTCCTTGTTCAAATGTTCAGAAAGTGGTAAGCACCCAGCCCATGGAGAAGATTTTGAATGGTTCAACTTCTAATATAGTATGTGGGATATCTGTTACAGCTGAAAGGACTCTTAACTCTCAATCTTCAGGATCTGGAATAACAGTGGATGAGGGGGTAAAGAAAAACAAATACCATATTTCATTCTTTCCAATTCTAGTAATTAGAATGACTTTCGTGCACTTCCAATGGTGATCATAAACTTCATTCTAATTTGTTCTGTTAATGTTTTGCCTAAGATGCACATAAATCCTGTGGGAGGTTGTAGGCACGGTCCTTTTTCTATACGAAAATTAGAGATTTAGTCCTTCAGTAGAGAGAATACAAATTACACACATGAATGATGTTCAATTGTAATTCATCAATTTTTTTTTTTGGGTAGTAAGCTCAATTGTGACTTTGGCTACTCCGACAATGATTAGGTTACAAATGCTATCTCAAAAGATTCAGGTGCAGAGCCTTTACAAGATGAAGCTTCTACTTGTTCCTTTCGAACGAAAAAGAGGATCGAAATTGGTTTGGAAGATTTCTGTGAGGATAAAGTTGAAGAGCTGAGTAACACACATGAATGCATTGTCTCGAGTACAACTGAAGAAGTCAAAGGAGTTGATTTGTCAGAAACATCTAAGGTTGAGAATATATCCTTATTGCTTTTGTTTGTTAGAACCGTCTAAGTTCTAACTATGATTAATACTTTAATAGACCAAATTGTTCAACAATGCTATTCTGAATTCCTGAAAATTTCTTCAGTCAGTCTCCTGAGCCTAGCCTTTACTTTATGAAAAGTATTGTGTTTGTGAGCTAAAACTTTGACTAAAAAATGAACAGTTTCAGGGATCCAAAGTAGTTGATATAAAACAAGAAGTGAAAGACTTCAGCATGAAGCAGAAGTACAAGGAGGCGGCGACTGCTCAGAATATCGAAAAAGACACCAAAAGTCAATTGTTGGAGACAAAAATGGTCAGCAAAGAATCTCCTTGGGGAGTAAAGGGACAAGGGGCTCTGCTCAGCGAAGTTGATCAGAGTGTTGGGGAGTCATTGTTGGGTCTGTTCAACCAGAAGGATAAGGATGAGAGAAAAACACAGATAAAAATAGAACTGCCAGAGTACTATCCCCCCAAAACTCGAGTTACAGCTCTGCCCGAGTCCAACTCAAGTTTGTCTCTGCAGTTAAGAAGCTGGGAACAGATGGACAAAGAATGGACATTATATGCAAACATGGTCAGGGAACCATGTCTTACTGAGGAATTGGGATTAAAATCACCTCCTCCTAAAAAACTAAAAAAGCAGCTGCGCAAGCCTGGGAGTGGTTACAAGCCTGCCAACACCGACCTGGGAAACAAGAACTCGTACGAAAGCCCACTAGCATTGGTCGCGTCCAAGAGCGTTGATTCTACTCCACAAAGTAAAACATGCCTGGACTTGCCAGTCATGAAAGAGCACGAAAACTTGAGGGACTACCAAATGAGGTTAACCAAGTCCCGTGGAACTTCTAAAGATGTTCAAGACACAGGCTGCCCCTCTTCTCCATCCGGATGTATTGCAGACCTGAAGAATATGACCAAGACCCAACTCCAGGCCATTGCAAAACAACACAAGTTGAAAAGATGGTACAGTCTTAAAAAGGCGCAGCTGGAACAACTTCTCCACCTTCGTCTGCAAAGTAAAGATGGCGATATGTAACAGCAATGTGGTACTATTTTTGCACATCTGTAGGCACAAGGAGTTTTTGCAAGGCCTGCCAAAAGTTACTAGGAAGAAACAGGGAAAGAAGGCAAATAGCTTTTGTGTAGTTACTAATCGTTGTTTCTCTTTAATGTTTATTAGCCTTCCTCCTTTGAGGCATATTTTCTATAAACTCTAGCTAATTTTGCATGTATAATTGACCACTCCTATTATATATTAAGATACAGATGATAAACATATATGAAAATACTTACCAACATACTTATCAACAAATTCAGAAATTCTCATACTTAGCGCAGTTACCACTCTAAAGTCTAGACTATACCTTCCCTAGAAAACCATATTCGTTCCCGTCTTCCAAGTCCGAATACGATTTACAGGATATCCCCTCCAAGCGGCAATAACCACAGGCTCGGGCATGGCGGTGCGGTGTAATCAACACGTGTCTTCCTCTTCATTGTTTCACCTTACACGTTTCGCAGAAAGGGCGGCGAGACGAGGCGAGGCGAAAGGCAGGACGTACAGGATCCATGCAATTTCTTCTCGTTTCAAGGTACGAACGATTCAACCCTTGGAATGAATGAATATTCAAATCGAAAGACATTATTCTCGTGCGATATGGTAGAACGATGATCGATACATGCATTGACGTGGTAGTGCTTTGCTTTACTATTTCTCTAACTCTATTATTTTGTACCTCTGCCCATACACACTTTCGAAGAAGTGTTCATCTATGTAGGTGAAGAGGTATACATATTAAGTGATTATTTCTGATCGAAGCCGATCATTATGGTGATTGAAGGGCTACAAGTCTGTTGAAAATTCTGTGACCAGGAGCCAAGATGGCGAGAGGGTCATACAGGGACTTCCTTTTAGCAAACACCTCCCACTGGCTTCCAAAATGGGCTTTCCACTCCTCCTGAGTGCTGTAATGGGGCAAGTACTGTTTCATCCCAATCTTCGCCCTTTCGCAGAAATTTAAAATTTTCGTGTTTTGAGATAGAATGTCTTCCACTCCATCTTTACCTCCGGGTGATGATGGTATTGCAGAATTTAAAAATGCTACAATGTAGAAAACATTCTCTTTAGGAGTGACCAGGGATGTCCCATTTTTCCACCTGAAATAAGAAAGTATATTGAGATTACAGACCAAAAATAAAAAATAAAAAAAATAAGTAGCAGACAAGCAAGCCATGATACTTTGATTTATTGAGTGGGTAGATGAGAATGGGTCCGTGGCTGGTGTCTGTAAGAATGTTTCCAAAAACTTCTGTAGCAAATTCATGAATCTTGCTTTTCGGAATAAGTAGATTTAGCCATGGATGAGGGACTTCCCACAACCCTTTTTCCCGGAGTTTCATCTCTGAGATGTGCACCCTATCCAGAAAGTTCACATAAGAAACCTCTGAAAGGAGGAGTGTGGAATGAATGTAGTTCAACTTTGATAGAAGACTGTCAATTTTCTGCAGGATTGGATAACAAAGGCCAAAATTTAGGTCAACAATTGCTCAAAGACAGTAAGGTTTGGAAGCCATTTTGAACTTTGAATATCTACCTGATCCATGGTATCAGCCTCTTCTGGATTGAAGTATTTGGCAACCTCTAAGCAGAAGAGTGTCCTTCCTTCAGAGTTGAACTGGCTTGCTTGAACTGGATCTTTAGGAGTGAAAGTAGATCTCCAGTTATTTAGCAGACCATCTCTGTTTATTATCACCAATCCTTCAACATAGTCAAAAGAATCCTCGGATGATATCAGGTGTTCTTGGTCACTGATAAATGTGGGAAAATCTGAATATAGCACTCTGATCCACTTAACCTGCCAGTATGTACATTGCTTATTGACCTTTAGTTGTGTTTTTTCTTGTCTTTTCTTTTTTGATTTTTGTAATCTATTTTTGCATTAATATTTTCATACTTTCCCTTTTGGGTAGTAACTTGACCTTTGCAGTTAATGGAAATTTCAAAATCATTAAGTTACCATCTTGGGTGCTGGTTCAAGAGCAATCCTTGCTCGGGTGATGATACCAAATTGTCCTAGACCTCCAAGTACGCCATTAAACAGGTCAGCATTCTGATCCTCAGAGCATGTAATTACTTCTCCCTTTCCTAGAGGAAGAATACTATTATTAATGAATTTTGTTAATAAAATATTTAGTATGACAAGTAGTGGTGAAAAACCATCTCCTAATACCTACTTTTTGTCTGAAAAATGTTCTTGGGTAATCAAAGGATACTGTAGAATAGAGGAGAAAGTGACATCTGATAACGACATTGATTTATGCTGTAAATTCTGTTGTGTGCAGCTACTGCAGCCCACAATTCAAATCACTTCATTATTGACTTTTTGAGTGTTGGGAAAACACAACACTTTCTGAAATAAAATAACGGAGGACCGAACTACCAGCAAATCAACAATTTTATAGAACAAAAAGTCCCATCTGACACGATGGCACTAGTGTCTGTTTCTTTTGTATGTGTTTAGCATACGTATATTATAATTGTGAATCTGGAAAAATAAAGCTATTTTCTAATGCATGAACATACCTGTGACTACCTCAAGGTTATAAACATTATTGATCTGTGGTCCATAACGAAACGCTTGTCCACTGATTCCAGCATTTGATAAAGTGCCCCCAATTGTTAGATGAAGATAATCAGTCCATGATTTTGGTGCTAGTTTGTATTTAAGACTTTCATGCAGCACATTTATCCAAAGTTCTCCAGCAGACACATCAACATGAGGCTTTTCCCCAGCTTGGAAACTCATTCTTGGTACACGAAGAGATTCCATGTTAATCACTATTCCTTGATAAGCTTGTGCCTGGCCTTGTAGAGAGTGACCATGACCTCTTGCAGCAACGGTTATCTCTGAGCTGGTACCCATATCATAAATAAGTTTTATGGTGGAAGAGATATCGGAAACTGACATAGGGTATAATACTGCTGATGGAAGGAAATGATATCTATTTCCGAAGTCCTTTGCTGCATGGTCAATGTTTGTAAAGTTAAGATACCCATCCAGTTTTAACTCTTCGAGTGATGAATGGATCACTGAGAAACTTGAATGAGGGGAGACTTCAGGGGTGGCAAAAGGATAGTTACAGCAAAAATTACTTTTCTTAATACTGCAACCAGCTAATATAACAACAATGAACTTGAGGAGCATAGTCTTTTGTTTGGTGAATACCACTGGTGGTGACTTCATTCTTCTAAGTATTCACAAGATGGTTGTATGTGGAAAGGGTTAGCCTATGAATTGGGAAAAGAAATTCCTTGTGGGAATTTTTTGGGATTTTTGTTACTACTTTTGTTCTCAACTTTTTCCAAGAAAATAGAGAGGTGTAGAATGGCCTTAGAATGAAGATTTCTGAAGAGAATATATAGGGAAGGATTGGAGTGTCACCATCAATTGTCATTTAATGGTCTAGAATTGCATAAGTGTACTGTTCCTATTAGTGTATTTTGGGGTGTTTTAGAAAAAATATATATTTTAGCCCTACTTTAGTCCTTTGCTTTGTCAAGGACTTCGCAACCAAGGTCAAATTGAACTGTCACCTACTGCTTGCATTCTAGCATGGTTTCAGGCACCTTCTAATGTTTCCATTTATGTTCTAGTTTGGGCAAATGTATGAGTGCACCTGGGCCGACCACTTGCCTTTCGACATCTGGTGAAGCAATGACTTCCTGTATTAAGGTTGAAGTGATTCTCTATGCTGTGATTTGCCCTATTTCTATAGTGTGTTCATTGAACCTAGCTTTTTGGTTATAATGCAGTCTTCACTCATGTTTTTTCATAGTTGATCTTTAAATTGGATCCAGAGTTAGCCCAGTGAGAAGTGATTCTTGGCAATGTAATTCCTCTTCACATCCCAGTGAATGAATCTCTCCTTTCCTGTCATCCTCAATATGACTTATTGAATTTACTTGCTTACAGTAATAATGGTAAATTCTCTATGGTGGTTTTTAGTTCTTAGTGGCAGAGCATGAAAATTGGGATGGCCCTTGTGAGGTTCGATGTTGTTAGGTTTAAGTGTAGCTGATGAAGCAGGAGTCAGATCATAGAGGTTCTGTGATTATTACTCTGAAAGGGTTGGTTGTTCTAATAATAGTTGTTTCCAAGGGATTGGACTAAATAAGTATCCACTTTGCTGTTTTTCAGCAAATGTCATGCATGAAAGAAAACTTGAGGAAACATGGAAATGGTTAAGCAGTGTTGATTTGTAATAATTGGGTCCAGCTGAATTGCCCACGAAAAGAATGTTTTTTTTTTTTTAATTAATTATTTTTTTAAAAATAAGTTCAAAGTGGCTAAGTTTTTACCAAAGCACCAAAAACATGATTAGTCCATTAATCAACAATTACTGCTAACCAGTAACCAGTGTTTATGAACTAATTGCATTTTAAGTCCCAAAATAAGTTGTTATTTCACTTGTAGTTCCTAATTATCAATTTTGTTAAGAGTAGTCCCCCAACTATTGAAAACTGAATACAAACTGTCCCCCAGGCCCCAGGTATTGAAAATTAGACAGCTCAGATTCCCAGATATATTCCAACAAATGAAAATTGGATGGAATGGTCCTTCAATTAATAAAACCCCAATGAAGGTCAATTTTTTTACCATATCTATTAGTGAAATACCACTACAATTAGAAAGCTAATTATGAGATTAGCTCAATGTATGCTAGGCATGGTCCTAAAGAATGGAGGGGTGATGCTCTGCAATGCAATGTTGGAGACCTTCCTTCCCCTCATCACCCCATGATAATGTAAAGCCGGTAACTGCTCCATAGTCTTTTTTTGGGTACTCTTCCTTTGGTTTTTCCCCTAAAGTATATTAACTTCTTTTGTTAGTCTTGCAAGGTACATGAGAACCATTATGCAACAATTTGCGTTGATGACAAATTTGATCTGTGTAGGAGCCTGGGGACTGTATATGAGCCTATAGTAAAAAAAGTGTACATGGATGTGAAACATAAGAAAAGCAAAACCTGCCAACACAATTTCATCTCAAGATTTTTGGATCCCAGAACTGAGACAACATATTGATTTTCTAATTAATAAATTTAAGAGCTGCTTTATTGCTTCTTCTCCAAACAAGGTACTATTATGGAAATTATTACTTCATTCTTCTGTACATTGAAAGGTTGCTTCACCACTTATTCCTGCTTAAATGAAAATTTTATAATTTTTAGTGCTTCTTCCATTTATTTTGGTAGTAAAAGATGACTTCATGTGCACATTAAAGACTGTAGTATGATAATGATCATTAATATATTTCAATTTAATGAAGAAACACAAAGCATCAATAACGACCAGATTTATATCAAGCACTGTATTTGTAACCATCATCTTCTTATGCTACAAACCCATACCATTAGAAAAAAAAAACTGAAGAACAAAAATTTGTTGATTGAGATATCAGTTTGTTCTGAGTAAGATCTATAGGCACCTTGTCAAATTGTTGTATTACAGAAGAGGATGTGATGCTCCTAATAAGATCAATATGCAATATGAACTAATTTCCAGCCACTATTGCTCCTTTCTTTTGGTTTTGGAGTAACTCATGGACACCTATCTGCAGCTTTTTGAAAATAATCTTATCTTCATTCTACTACTGGTGGATCTCTTGCATATTGCAATATGGTTCTTGATAATCTTTTTGGCCTATAAGATAGTATAGGTCACATTAAGTCACATCATCCGCGTGCATTTGTCTGCGCTAAAACAATTTTATTTAATTTCTTCTTATGAACAATGGACATTTACATCTCCATCAATGATATTTCTTTCAGCTTGCAGTAGGTGACATTGTTGTGTCAGCCTACTCACTAAGCCACTAGTTTCGAAGTCACTCCTAATTTATCATACCCACTTTTGGCAATTAACTTTTCCATTTTCAGAACTTGAAATCTCAGTCATCATTCAAGTTGTCATGATAAACATAACCCACACCTCATTTTTAGTATCTTGTTCATTTATTTCATTATTGTGAGATGAACTGTGATATATCGTATATGCATATTGCAGAAATACTGTGTGGATATCATTAATTTTTTTATTTATTGGATGAGTATACTTTCCAGTTTTTTAATTTGACTGCACACAGGCTATATACTGTTAGCAGAATACTAGTATCTACTAATAGCAATATACAAGAACTTTCTCTAGGACAGCATAATGCAGTTTGTTTATCCCTGCTAGACTTGCCTTAGAGATCATTGAACCCCACATTCAGAATTCCTTGAGACATTCACACTAACGTTGTTCTACTTTTGCATAATGCTATGTTTGGTTCTGCCTTAGAGATCTTTGAACCCCACATGTAGAATTCCTTGAGACATTCATACTAACTGGATTTATATTTTAGTATTTTCTTGTTCACTAAGAAGCAACATGATGAAATTTTCATTATAATATTCTGTTAGTGGCTCAAATATCAGCACTTTGTATAAATAACAAAGGGAGAAATGTATTATGGCCTCTGCTGTCTAAAAGGAGACAACCCAGTTGAAAGATTGGATAGGTATGATTATTACTTTCTGCAGAACAAGACAAACTATGCAATAGGGTGATCCTTTCTATGCCTGTCTTTATGAAATTGTGGTGAGCATATTTTCATGTTGTTAAAAATGAAAACTTTGAGGGATTGCTTATTTTAATGCTGTTAATGAGCAAGGTTTTTATGACATGACAAAATTTTTGTTGTAATCTGTAAGAGTAGGGTTCTGGTTTAGAGAAGATCATATCAATCCTAGCTCTTAATATTATTGGTGTATTTATTTCACTGTTTTTGGTTGGATCCATGGGCGTGAAGAGGCAGTGAATGAGAGTGCTGGTGACTCGATAGATATACATTGATTATGAGCATACTCTGTTTTACCAGCAAATAAGTATGTGGTCAAGTTTAACATATATTCAGTAAATAATCATAATGATATCATATGAGCGTTTTGTTTGGAAATTGCTGCACGGATCAAATTTGCTCCAAGTCCAGCCATGTCAAACAGGACATGACCAAATTTGGTCTGCATAAACGGTCCTTTTGGCCACTTGTTCTGTTACCCATTTTATTTACATGCTATTCCAATCATGTCTATTTGTCCCTAGCTATACTTTCATACAAAATATGTATTTGTTTTGCTCATGGTTGTGTCGACAATAATTTTTGCTTTCTTTTCTTTATTGCTCATGCCAGCATAAAAACTATTTTCTCAAATTATTTTTGGCACAGAGAAGGAGGTTGTTGTCAACCAGCAAGTACTGCTGCTATCATTTGTTGCCTTTTGCTTATCTAATATTTTTACGTATTCTTGTCACATCTACCATGTGCTTGCAATCATGGAGATTCAGCAAATATTTTGACAACCCCACCACAAGCTAACCTAGGACTGTTGTTTTCCTCATAAAGCTTTGGCCCATAGTCTGAACTTAAGGTATGAACCCATTTTCCTAAAGTGTACCTGTTTATAATTTATATGCTACTCAATTCATTTCCATGCCCCAATCTTTATCCTTTTCTGTTGTACCCAAAAAACAAAAGTCCCAATTTTTATATGATTGAAAAAATATTTCTTATGTATGATTTACGGAATATTGATAATTAGTTTAGATGGGGTTAGCTTCCACCGTTTTAATTGAGATCTTTATAGTCTCCAAACACCAAATATTCAACTAGTCATTGGCTAAGTTGTGTGTAACCTTTTTTTGTTGCACACAACTTAGCCAATGACTAGTTACTATATTCCTCTTCGAGTTTGGGCTTTTCTGCCACAGAAACAGGATGAAAAGCCCCCATTTACACAGGTTGTATTGTCACAATAACAACCTTTCCTAGACAAGTACACATCAGAAAAGCCCATTGGTATAAAGCTGCTTGGGTAATTTGTAATGCATGGGTAATGATTTGGGTTTATTAATCCATTAAACACCAAAGGATAAGGGAAAGGGACCAGGAGATTACATCAATCTATATCTGACCACTATGTCTTCATCTTTGGAAGAAACTGGAATTACTTGCTTTTATTAGTCGATGACCTTTTCACAGCTATGCTGGGAAGGATATATATGCCTAGGGTTTGCCAAAGACCTTGTGGTCAAGCGGCATGAAGTGACTCTCCCAGGAATGGACCCATTAGGTTAATAGTTTATTTATGTATAAATAGTAGATATCTGTAGTGTTCTTTACAGAGAATACAATGAATCCTTTTATTCTTTCCCAGCATCTTTACATTATGTACTTATGTTACATCATTGATGACATTTATTATATTTTCTCAATTTTGGAACTAAATATACTCCAAGTCTCCAACTATAATACAATCTTCACTTCAAGGTGATAGATACTGTGTGCAATTTATGCTAAGATTGAAAGACACATAGCATTAAGATCAAGATTTGACAGTATCAAGAGGAGTGCTATGCCATATGAATTTTCAGCTTTGGTTCAAGAAAATGTTGATAATAGAGTCACATTCTATCCACATCAGATACAACTCCCTACAAATCATAGATCCCATGTGATGCTGCCCTATTTCTTCATGGTTTGATTGTTAGCAAGTAGCTAGCCAGGTTTAGCCCTCCAACTTAATCACCAATAATGCTTCAAAGCCAAAAAATAAAAAATAATGGCAGACATAAGCTCATGGTTCCAGTAATTCGAATGCATTATCTCCCTACCATATTCAAAATTTATCTCAAGTGTTTAGGGTATAGGGTAGTATGGTCTAAGGACTTGCTTGGTATGTAATTGTGATTTATCCTCGATTCTTTTTTCAGGTTTGGTATGGAGGCAGTTCTGTTAGAGTCCCCGGTAAAAAAAATTGTCCTTTTTTATTAGATTTTTTTTCTCTTTCTCTAAAATTTTATTTTTATTACCGTTAAGGAAACATGGTTTGCATGAATAAAGCAAAAAGGTATAAAAATTGATTAGGCATCAAACTATGTATCTTTTTTGGCGGAAAATAGTAATACTATATGTATTCCTATTCTCTACTCTCAATTTTTACTCACACACTTGGGCCCACATGAAGAAAATAGCCTCTCAATATCCGCCACATCATGGAGTAAATTTGAGGGAATAAGATTGGAGAGTACATGTAGTACTCTTTTTTGGCTGATTTTAATGATTTCATTCCTTCTTTTGATGTAGATAAAATCTTTTGAAAAATTCAGAAAGTCATAGATTAAGATGATATTTTTGGTACATTGAAAAAGAAAAGAGAAAGACTATTGTTTAATCTAAATATGTAATGATGATTCGGATTTTGTATCATAATCATCAGTGTTTTGAAGGGATTGAATAAGGTGATGAGTATTAATGAAGTATGGTATAGTAATGCACATATGTAGTCACTTGCCAAGTCTTTTCTGATGTAGAGACGGGAGACCTAATTTGAGTAGTCTCACTTCATAGTTTATACATATGCAGTGTTACTGTGAAGACATGCATTGTATCTTGCTCTGCAAAATTTTGTGATCAAGTAAAATTATGATTGTTTTGATGAATGAGGCTTTTGTGGAATGGAGCAATCAACTCTATGATCGGTGCATCAAATTTCGTATGGGGCACACAGATGGCCTAGTTGTAGCAGCGAATGGGTGCTTGACCAGTTGAGCTCTATGGTGCCCAAAGTATAGGCCAAGGAAGCGTCTTTTTTTTTTTTTTTTCCTATCATCCCAAGTTTTTTCTATCATCCCAATTGTCATATCTTTGATCTATTTGGATCGACGGTTCAAATCAAAGAAATTTAAAAAATAAAAAAATAAAAGCGCTTCCTTGAAACTAGATGTGAATGATCTCCTCCTACCATTGTTGAACTGATATATCTTAAGGTTTAAACTAGTGTTAAAATGATGCACCGTAAATGTTAAAATGATGTGTCTTAGGTGTTAAAATAACGCACTTTAAGTGTTAAAATGATACACATTAAGTGTAAAATTTATGCACCTTAAGTGTAGAACTAACGTACCTTAAGTGCTAAAATAACGCACCTTAAATGTTAAAATGACTCACATTAAGCGTAGAGCTAATGCACTTTAAGCTCTACAATTATGCACCTTAATCTTTCAATAATACGCAAAATTACTATAATAGCACTGTTTTTATTTTTTATTTTTAATTTATCTTCATTCTGGATTGTTGATTTTGACAAGATCAATGATTATAATTAATCCGCATATTTCACCTGGGAAAACTTTGGCACCTGATTCCTTCTATATATATTATGTGTTAAAAATAATACTCCCTTCGTCCCATTTTATGCGTCTTACTTTCCTTTTTCGTTTGTCCCAAAATAGTGTCTTCTTTCCAAAATTGAACATAATTATCATTCTACATTTTCCAATTTACCCTTTTGACTTTTCAAATTTCTAGACAATTAATGAGGTAAGTACAATTGTACTTTGTACAAATAACACCTACTTTTGAGGGGTAAAATTAAAAAGTTAGTAACATTTGTTTTGTTGTATTAAAAACCGTGCAAAAAGCAAATGAGAAAATTAATTAATTAATTAGGGACGGAGGGAGTATGAAAAAGTCACTTTCGAAAACTACCTGCCAATTATTCTTACCAATAATACTTTGTTTCAAAACTATTGTGCGATATCATTACAGCCTACATGGATGTGAAAGTTATAGAGTTAATTACCAAAATGGTCCCTTGACTATAGTGAAATTATCAATTTGGTCCTTGACTATTTTTTTTAACTAATTAAGTTCCTCAATTTTAAAAATTTTAACCAATTTGGTCCTCCGTTAGTTTGACCGTTAGTCAACCGTTAACTTGGGACCAAATTGGTAATTTCGCTATAGTCAAGGGACCATTTTGGTAATTAAATTTAGGGGCGGGCAATTCGGTTTAGTTTTCTCGAATCGAACTGTACTGAACCGAACCGAAGTAATATACCGAACAACCTAACGATATTGGATTCTTGTATACTGAACAGTTCGATAAAAAACCCGATCCGATCCGAATTGTTCGGTAAAAAATTAAACTGAATCAAATACCGTTTGTTTTTTTTAAAATATAATAATAATAATAATAATAATAATAATAATAATAATAATAATAATAATAATAAAATAAAAAATAAATCCAAGTCACTTGTTGCTTGCTCTGCCGTTCAGCTCATATTCTTACGGGTATCTCTCGTAAATATTTTATTTGATTTTTTTTTATGGTTTGTTATCAAAAGTTATATATTATGTGTTGTGATGTTTACATAGTCCATATCCAAAGTCTAATATATAACAAAATAGCACTCCAAAGTTCAAACGGTATTTGGTTCGGTTCAGTTTTTACCAAACAATTCAGTTCGGTTCGAGTTTTTACCAAACCGTTCGATATACAATAATCTATTACTGTTTGGTTGTTCGGTATATTACCGAATCTAACTAGTTTGGTACGGTTCGATTCGAGAAAACTGTACCGAATTGCTGACCCTTAAAGTTAATTACCAAAATGGTCCCTTGACTCTAGCGAATTACCAGTCTGGTCCCAAGTTAACGGTTGACTAACGGTCAAACAAACGGAGGACCAAATTGGTGAAGATTTTTAAAGTTGAGGGACTTAATTGGTCAAAAAAATAGTCAAGGACCAAATTGGTAATTTTGCTATAGTCAAGGGACCATTTCGGTAATTAACTTGAAAGTTATACTATGAAATTTTTACTATTTTTTTTTAACGCGATGGATAGATATTGCCATAGTGGTGTTAAAAGTATTCATTTTAAAAACAAAAATATTTTTTCCCAATCATAATCAAAGATTATTGGATAAAAAATTGTTAGAATCATCTTAGATCATTGGTCTAGTGGATGCGAAAATTACTTAAAAGCAAATCCAATAATCGGTGGTCACCTTGACATGCCCATTGAGTGCCTGCTGTGTGAAGCGCACACCGACTACTCTGTTTTTTTTTTTTTTTTTTTTTTTTTTTTTTTTTTTTTTTCTTTTAATACTAGATGGGACCGACAAAAAAACCCTAATTCTACATGAACCCAAATCCTCTTTTCTCCCCACCACCACCACCACCAATCCATCTTTGTCCTCCACCTCACACAAAGCCCACAAAAAACGCACCCAATATTATTATTAGGGATGCTCTAAGACTTGCTTCCTATGGTTGGGGATTTAGGTTTGAGATGAGCTCCTTGTGCGCAGAAGTGTATAATTTGGTTTTTGAGTTTTGAAACTAATAAATTGATTTGATTTACCTCTTCATAAGCCTAAGAATGGATTAATGAGGTTTAGGATATGTACGGTGAACTCGAAACTAGGCTATAAAAGAATTGTTAGAATCTCTACATTTAAAAAATTGATTCATCTCATCCCGTATTTAAAATTGAATTTACATATTAATCAAATATAATATGAACTAAGCAAATATTGTTGCTTAAATAGGTAAAATTGGTACGTGAATATTGTAACATTTATAAAAATCTCACATAACTTAAGAAAGGAATGCGATTAGAATGAATGTAGAAAAAAAAAAAAAAAAAAAAAAAAAAAACTAAAAACAAAGTGTGTGAATCTCACATTCCCTACTACAACCTCACATTTCCTTGAGCATATAAGAAATGTGATATTATAATAGTCACATTTCAGATTATGTGAGATAACTTGAACCAAATGGCAATAAATGATTATTCTTAGAATAATACTCAACATATCAATACTTTTACGAAACATTGATGTGATGTGTTGCTATTAATTGATTTAAAAATAGTTCTTTCTTGAATTGCTTAATGAAAACAATCAAACATGTTATATTAATATTAGTAAAACTTTTGATAAATGTTTCGTTTGTGGCAATATATTAATATTTAATGGTGATTATTATATGTCAATAAGAACAACAGTTATACCATGGACCCAAAAGGTAGACCTGGGTCCAAAATACACAATTTACATACTAAATGTTTATAATTTAATTGTGAACGTTTCGTATGTTAATAGTGTATGTAAATAATGAACATTTAGTATATAAAATTATGAACATTCAGTATGTAAATTGTAAATATTCAATATATAAATAGCGTCTTTTTTAACCCAATTTCACCTTACTGGTGGATCCGGGTCCACCCGTCTAGTAAGCTGTTCGTTGAAGGATGCTTGTGCGCTCGCTATGAATCTGCCCAAGCGCAACGGGCGTTGTCTTAGCGTCAGACGTGGCGGCACATCTGTTAAAAGATAACGCAGGTGTCCTAAGATGAGCTCAACGAGAACAGAAATCTCGTGTGGAACAGAAGGGTAAAAGCTCGTTTGATTCCACAGAATAATTTGCCCAATAGGAATTAACAAATATAGAAGCACATGCTCAACCCAAAAAACTTCTCAAGCCCAACCTCTTTAGTTGGGTTTGAATTCCCTAGTTTTTTGGGTTGGGACATGCTCTTTAGTTGGGTTTGAACTCAAATGGTTTAATTTGAACGGTCTCATCAGGCTTTATCTTCCATGATGAAGAGTGAAAAGTTTCATAGTGAATGCTAACAAAGTTGTTGTGATATTTAGGTTATGTTTTGTCACACCTAACTGAAAAGTTAAGTTAAAATTGAAAAGTTATAAGATCATCCGCATCAGTGGGGAAGAATGTGGAAAGAATGTAAGAGTGATTAGGAAAGAAAATGTGGGAGGGGAGAAAAAAAAATAAAGAGAAAACTAATTTTAAAAAAATAATAATAATGCTGTCAGGCTCGCCCACTGGCGCGCCTGACGCGCCACCGGGTGCGTGCTCTGCAACCTTACTTTTTTTTTTTAAATCTTATTATTTTTACATTTGCAACCCAATTCTTTCCTTCCTACATCCGCTTTGCTCTTCACCTTAGGAGAATTAATTCTGAAATAACTCCAATTTCTCTTCTATTGTGGATGCTCTAAGCTAAAAGTTCACCCTACTCTCAAGGTGAAGTCTCTCGCCCCTAAGACCGCCACACTCTGCTCTGACAGGATTATAAGCTAAAAAGCTGAAAGTTAAGTTATGGGTGTAAATGATGAGCCAATATTTAAAAAAGTCTTGTTGAAATGTGTTTATTTGACCAAAGCATTGATGCTCATAATTTGCAGTAGAGCAGTCATAACTAGTTTTCCCAATTCTCAGGAAATCTGAATTGCCACAGCAGAAGATATGTGCTTAAAACAGGCTAATTAGATAATGAACAAAAAGGACACACTTGTTTAGTGCAAGTGTCCTGTGATTATGGGACAATGAACATTTTATCTGCAGTGATCTGAAGAGTGAAGTTTGGCTGCTGCAAAATACTTCTTATGAGGGACGACTTTGTATTTCCAGTACAGGAAGTCATCCTCACAAGTGACAACCCAATGGACTTTTCAAATTTCCACGTTGTAGGGTACAAGAAATCATTTAATGATGTCTGGAGAATATGTGGAGTATGTTTGCTTGACTAGTATTCTCTACTCTAGCCTGGATTTTCCAAGAAATTGATCTTATTATCCCTCACCTTCATTCCCAACTATAAAGAGGGAGCTCTGCAGTTCTCCTCATCACACAGAAATGGCTTCTGCACATAACCATTCCTGCATCAGAATGCTTCTTTTCGCGCTGCTAGTCTTAACTATCCTGGATTTTTCAGGTCCCTCTCTTTCTATGTAGGGATATATTTCAAAATTTCATACTGTATTCATTCTTGTGCTGTTTATGGCCCTGTTTGGTAAAATAGTTAGTTTATAGCCATTTTTAGCTTATTTGATCACTATTAGCTATTTGACTTGGTTAAAAAATCAGTATAAATGTTTGGTTAATCAGCTTTTTGTAACTCCAAAATGCTAAAATTTAAAAAGCTGCTTAAAACAACTTTTTCAGTTAACTTTTTGCGAAAATAAATTATACCAAACAGCTATCAATTAACAGTTAATTTACCAAACACATTTCTATAATCACCTAGGGCTCTGTTTGGCAGAGCTTATAGCTTATTTTAAGCTACTAATAAGCTATAAACTCTGTTTAGTAATGTTCCCAAAATAAGCTCCTACCTTAGGTAGCGTTTCAAAATAAGCTCCTAGCTTCCTAACTTTTTTTCAATCTTTATCTTTATTATTTTAAAGAAATGACATAATTTACCTTTCCCAATTAAAATTCTTTTCTCTTCTCCTTCATCCGCAATTTTCACCGCAATTATTATTATTATTATTATTATTATTATTATTATTATTATTATTATATTTGCAACAATATTGCTACTTCATTATGAGATGCTATATCATGATTATGCTAATAGTTTTATTCCAAAATGTTAATTTTTTTAAAGACAAAATGTTAAATTTTAATATATAAACAAACTAATTTAAATTTTATGAAGATGTTTTTTTTAGTCTTTTTACATTTATCAGCTTATCAAAAAGCTAATGTTACCAAACACTTTCAATCATAACAGCTAGCTTAACAGCTCTTCAATTTTCAGCTCCGAGCTTATAGCTTTTCAGCTAGGTTTGCCAAAGAGAGCCCTAATGTTATCAACTAGTTATACCCTTTAACCCAATCAGCTAACAGCCATTTACCAAAGGGCCCATGCCAAATTAACTGGAAAAATGTTTGATCTGGTGCAGGTGCTCAGACTGGAGTCTGCTATGGAAGGCTTGGAAGTGGACTGCCATCTGCAGCAGATGTTGTGGCTCTGTGCAAGCAGAACAACATCCAAAGAATGAGAATCTATGATCCAGACCAGCCTACTCTCCTAGCCCTAGGACTAGGAGGATCCAACATTCAACTCATCCTAGGACTCCCCAACTCTGATCTTCAGTACATTGCTGCTAGCCAAGCCAATGCGGATACATGGGTCCAAAACAATGTAAGAAACCATCCCAATGTCAACTTCAGGTACATAGCTGTTGGAAATGAAGTCAGTCCAGTAAATGGTAACTCTCGGTTTGTGGCTTTCCTCCTCCCGGCCCTTCGAAACATCCAGGCTGCAATTTCTGGGGCTGGATTGGGGACCAGGATTAAGGTTTCCACAGCTGTGGAAACAGGACTTTTAGGAGTTGGCTATCCTCCTTCTCAGGGAGATTTCAAGCCTGATGTTAGGACATTCATCAACCCCATAATCACATTCCTAGTGAACAACAATGCCCCGCTACTCGTAAACATTTACCCCTACATTGCATACATAGAAAACACAAAGGATATTAAGCTTGAGTATGCACTTTTCACATCACCTGGAATTGTAGTTAACGATGGCCCGGGCTACCAAAACCTCTTCGATGCTCTTTTAGATGCCATGTACTCGGCTCTCGAAAGGGCTGGTGGCTCATCTCTGGAGATTGTTGTATCTGAGAGCGGTTGGCCCTCTTTTGGGGGAGATGCAGCCTCCATTGACAATGCCAGGACATACAACAACAATCTCATACGCCATGTGAAGGGAGGGAGCCCTAAGAGGCCTCAAAAAGCTATAGAGACTTACATTTTCGATTTGTTTAATGAAGACCAGAAGGATCCTCCTGAAACTGAGAGGCATTTTGGTCTGTTCTTTCCAAACAGGCAACCAAAATACCCCATCAGCTTTAACTAGTCATCGAGACTCGAGTTTATCAAGCAACTAATAATATGGTAATGTAAATTGAAGCATGTGCTCCATCTCAACTAAAAGCTTAAGCTAATAGTTGGATTGCACATTAATGGTTATATGCTCAACAATGTACTAATGTATTATCCTGAATAAGAGTTGCTATGAAGATTTCATGCAGTGTTTCTTTTTCTTTATCATAAGAAATAAAATGGATGACAAATCATTGTTCAAAGGACCAAAAATAAGTATGTGATGTTATATCAGACAACAAAAACAAAACCCTTTTTGCAAATTTTACAACACATTCCAAACAAATGACCAATCAGCAGAATCAACCCTCACTGCCTCCAAGGACTCAAATCCTCTAAAAGCACACTTAAAAACACACAAGAGGGGAAAAAAAAAAAAAAAACTTTTTTTTTTGGTCTATGTACAGATGTACCTGAAGTCTGTAATGTTTTTGAACCTTAAGCAGGAGAAGAAATCATTCTCTTGTTATTTGTAGATCGACAAACCTGGATGAAAAACACCTCCAATGATCTTGTTACTTTGTTTACTTTGTACCATGTTAGGAGTATAAAGTAAATTAACATGAAGTTCTTCAAAGGTTTCAACTTTTCTAGTGCTGAAATCTTCTGACAAGTGACAGCCAGCCATGAATCTTGAATCATCTGATAACCGTTGTGATCATGGTAAAACGTTTTTGCGTTCTCTGATGCTTGCTGAAAAGTTCCAGTTTCTTTCAGTGCTAGAGGTTTCATCATTGAATGAACTCCATGAAGAAAGGCTGAGCTTGTGGGGAGAATGCTGACACGAGCAAGTGTCGTATAACCTCACCCTTTGCTTCGGGGTGCTCATGGACCTCATCTTTGCTTTTGCAGATTCTGTGGCAGCCATGTAAGGTGGAAACATAGGGGAATCTGGTAAAGAGCTATCGTCGCTTGTGGATTTGTGTTTCACAAGAGAAAATGATCTCCTGGGAAGTGACAACGGGGAATTCAGCTCCTCGTATCTTCCTTGGACTTGTGCCATCTGATTCATGTCACCTCCATGAACATTTGAGTGTGCAAATGACCTTAACTTGTCTGCTAAGGTTGTCCTCTTTGGTGTGCCAGATTCTCCCCACTGATCGAATCTGCAGCTCCCTTGATTCTCCTTGTTGGTTAACAGCTCCTGCAGAGTCTCATCGTTTCGCCTTTCCTGAAAACATTTAATCCAAATCCTATGATTCTCACAGGACAAGAAGGTGAGGGCTAATTATACAATCAGTGTTATGGAATATATATTTGATATGTAGAATTTACATATATTAGGCAGTTTACGGTTTTGGATAGGTAGGACATATTGAAACTTGTTTCCTATTCGTAGTCTTCTAGTACCTATTTATAGGGCTTTGTATTCTCTATTCTAAATGACAGTTTGAGATAATATAGACAGAACATTAGAAACTCTCTCTCTTCACTTTCGTAACACATACCACTTTCGTAACACATAGCAAGAAAATGTGAACGAATTTATTACCCGTTGTGACAACGAGTATTTCATCATTCGCTCTCGTTTGGTTATTGCATCTTGCCTTCTGAACCACAAGGCTTCAGCATCTTCCACTGATGCTAAGGTGAAATCCCAGGTCCTGTGGCTCTGACACTAGATTTGCCAATCACAGTTTAGTATTATATATATAACAACTTGAGAAGCCAAAACAGTGAATGAAATTTTACTGCTAGGATGAAATTTTACTTCATGAGGCTTCAGAATTTCCTTTTGGCTGATAGGCTGTTCCAAAACTGCAACTCTCTTGTGATGAACTTGTGGTTGTGACTTGGGAAATGAGAGCATGCACTTTAACTTAGCTATCAATCTTCGCCTTACAATTTCGCCTCGGATCACTGCCTGCAGCTTCACCAGTCCCTTCAGTGCACTTAATGCCTTCCTGGCCTGCAACCAAAAACATGTATATATATGCTTCAGATTAGTCTTTCTTTCTGTAATCATGAATCCAAGGGCCGGGCCAGGAAAAAATTAAAACGTTGAATATGAGATGCTAACGAGGTAAGCACGAAAAGCAGTCTGGATTTTGGTGGCTGCAGAGGTCTGTCTCTTTTGAAACTCATAAGGAGCATTGGTTAGCCTCACAACCTCAGCTGCAGCATTGGCAGCAGCCACAGCCGCCTCTGCGGCTGCTGCTGTTGCAACTGCCACCGCCAGCGCGTGCTTTCTTTGGTCCTCCGCCGCCTCACATAATGTTTTCTGAATAGGCGCTTCAATTGCTGGCCGTTGCCTCAGCTTAATCTTCCCAGAAAACCATTTCCACCTCCTCGGTCTCTGAACATCGAAAATATAAGAGAGAACATATGAGTTTATAAGGTCATGGGTTAGACCAGCTAATTGATAGAAAAGATGAAGAAACTAATGAATCAAAACCAACCTTTTCTGACTTGGATTTTGCCTCTTGAATGAACAGTCTTTTCACAAATGCAAACCAGCTCCTTCTCTTTCCCATCATATACTCACCATTCTGCTCTGATCTGCAGAAACAAACAACAGTTTTGAAGAGAAGATGGCATCAAGAAATGAATGAAGCTCAAGATTGGGATTAATGGCCCAGCTGGAAAGTTGAAGTCATACCTTGAACAGGTGAAAAGATGAGGAGGAGGGCAATCTAAAACATCAAATTTGTGCTGGAAAAATGCAACAAGAAATGGGAAGTCATTTTCTGGAATGATGATGCTCCAAGTGGCCTCTCTCTAACCCCAGTCTTCATGTCTTATATGTAAGAGACTGTCGCGAGAAGTGCCATCAAAAGCACGCCATGTGCTCTGAGTGAGAATAGACAATCATGAAAGCAAAAGCTAAGGGTGAAGTCTTGCTTTTCAAAAAGCATACACAATTAATACAATTAAGATAGTTTTATATAATATATAATTATTTGGATTTTCTTTTGGATGACGAGAGAAACTCACTGTCACTACCGATGTGTACACTGGGTAAATCTCGCTACATGACCCTAGCCTGCAAATGGTCATAATTGATCAGTTCAAACTAATTTAAAAAGACTAATAGGTTACTCCCGCTGTGAGTTGAACTTGTAATTGTTTTGGATATTTTTGAAATTACTTTTGTGGTGTCTTGTGACCAACTCTTTTATTAATGTTTTTCTCTCTAATGTCCTACTCAAAGGCCCCTCCATCCCCTTCTTTAAACTGTCCATTTCCCCAACTGCCAGATCATGACTGTTTCAATTAAACCTCTTAGCTTGTTTTCCTCCACTTGCTATTATTAACCATCACACTACCATATATACTTAGTTACATATATGTTTTCTTGGAAACACATGCATGCATTGACAATTTTTTCATGGAAAGTCAAAAAAGGTGACTAACAAATCATGGCATCATCCATTTCCTTCTTCTTACTGTCCACTTGTTAAGAAATTGAAGTAATTTTAATGGTCTTTTTTTTTTTTTTTGGAATACTATTGACTCAAATAGTTCTTTCTAAAGAAAGTTTATAAATGAATTATGCTATTTGTATCAAATTTCATTATGCCATTACTTTTATTTTTTATTGATTACTTATGAATTTATTATTATTCTTCCAAATGCTGAACCCCAACCCTAAGGGCCCCACACCTCGACCCGACAGAGCATTTGGGAGGATATGAATGTATTATTATAACATGACAGTATGATAGCCATGAATTAGATTTAATATAGGTAGACCTATCTTCATTTTTTGTTTTTTTTTTTTAATATATATTTGAGGTCAAAGACTCAGCCCTGCGATTTTACTTCGGAGTTATAGACGTACGTTCCCCTTTTGTTAAAATGCACAATTGTCCACTTTAAATTTCCCTAAGATCATAGGTGGAGTCATAAAATAAGCAATCTTATGTAAAATATTTTCTCTATATAAAAGATATTTAGTTCAATTTATTACTTCAATATTTTATATATTATTAATTATTTATTGGTTAACCCAAAAAAAAAATAAATAAATAAAAAAGATAGAGAGGAAGGATGATAGTCAACAACACATCTCCCCTTTTTCTTCACCAAACACATCATGGTGATGTTACAACCCTCTTCTTATATACTTCAATTCCAACATAATATAAAGCAATTGAAATTTACTAAGAATGAAAACGCAGCATTGCATGCCATAAATTTAGCCACAAATTGGGAATCAATGACTGAAGAATTAAAAAATACATATAATAAGTTGAAAATTAAGGTGGTTGTGATGCACATTATATTGTATGGTCCCATTTCATGTTAAGAGATTAGACAAACCAATATATTTTTAGGACCCCTTGCTTCTGGCCATTCTTTTGACTCTGATCTCAAGCAAAAGCCTTTTAATTTGTGCATTTAAATTGGCAATCCCTTTAATTTCCTTTCCTTTCATTTCAGGACCCATCTCAAAGAGAGATGGCCTGAAAATTGGGCACCCTCTTTCATTGGCTCTCCCCTCTGATCTTTTTCATTATGCCATCACTGCTACACCAAGGGACCTTCAACTTTGAGCTGTTTTATGGCCCCCTACATAGTGCATACTAATCAATCACAATGAGTTTTCATAGTTTTTTTGTTGTCATGATAAAGCATTATTATATTGGTTCTCCCTATGGGATTTTGATCAAAACTCGAGTTCAAAAGAAATTATGGTGTATGTACATACACGCTTCTTGTTTGATTTTAAAGTTTTTTTTTGTCAAGGAGACTATTAGACATCCTCAGCGACTTAAAACCTTATAATTACCATGTCAACTGTCCAACTAGGTTTGCTAGGATTGGCCCCACTGATGTAGTAAATACACCGGGATTTACTAATACATATAAATTGGCCATTGTATATGGGCTCGGGTAGCTGTGGTAGTAGATCGGACGCTCTCGGGCTCGTGTTAAGTTGCGGCTATTCAAATATTCAATGATGATTTAAAGTGCATTTGCGGGGTGTAGGGTCTGACTTCACTTCTCAGGAATTCATTCCAATATACCCCTCATAACAGTAACACCCACTACAGAGATACTCAACCCTATAAGAAATTTGACGATGACATAATAAATTAAAGATGTTCAAATCAATTATATTTACCCATGTCTTTAACACTACTTTCAGGAGAAAAGTAATAGAAGACTATCGTTGATTAAAAATTGATCTTCAAGAGATATTAGTCATTTTGATAGTTGAGAACGACACATCACATATGGGTGGTATTAATTGGCACAATACTTGGAGCCTATTAGTGGTATTAACTTATAACTAATTATGTATCTTTTGTAAATAATTAATGACCTTGTGGTCTAGTGACAAGAAGTAGTTCAGATCTTTCATATGGGAAGTCATGAGTATTGACTCTCTTTAATTTGTGTTTCAGTAGGTTGAGAAAGATATAGTAACTTATATTAATACTATAGAACGTGCCAAAACAGTGGTATAAAACCTTGGAATGGAAAACCAATAATTCAATATCATCCTTATCCTTAAATTGACATATTGAGTGAGTGCTTTCCCAAGGACAAGGATCCATGTCAGATGTTGTAGTGTCACTGTACATTCATCACTGAAATTGTGTCACAACGTTAGACCCCCACACACACAATGCATATGTAAATTTGAAACAACAAACTTTGATCTCAACTCTCAAAGAGGGGACCAGAACATAACATATATATCATTGAACTAAAGACTCAAGGGGGTATAACAAATTCCGTATGTAATTATTAAACAAATAGGGTAACTCTAATAATCATTGGATGGATATCTAAGCATGGATTTGAGCGCAGAAAGCTACAGTCAATGCAATCATTCCGCTCTTGTGCTTGTATTAATTATAGGTATGCTATTATGCATGCTAATCTATTTTTTAATTTGTTCCTTTGGGACCATATAAATAGTAAAATATTATTTCTGCACTCAGAAACATATATTTACGTCATGTAGCTTGATTGAATGGTAATAAAAGAAAATAGAAAATTAAAAAAGTTACTCTCTAAAATAATTGATCAATTGATGGTTTAACGCATTGGAAAATAAAGAGTAATATAATAGAAGAATTAAGAAATATTTACATTCGGGAATGTATGCGCTCACCACGCGAACTCCATTAATTGGGCGAAAAAAAAAAAAAAAAAAAAGATTACATATAATACAATATGATTCATATAATTATATAAATATACATTTTACTACAACTAATAATAAAATAAATATTGATGGATTATACAATAAGCCTATTGATACCCTAACTTGAGGGCTAAATCTGAGAGTTTCCTGAGAATAGTTATTGAATTAGATGTCGTTGACAAATAAGTCACTTTTGTCACTATTACTTTAGACATCACATTAGTGTTCATCACGTGTCATGATTGACCTAAGCCATCAGTAGCATTCTGCCACTTCAAACTTGTCGGTAACTCTAATAAGATTATGATGGGTATTCCTTACCCCAACACTATTAATAGAGACATCCACCAATTAGCTTGGGGATTAGAATTTTTACTTCTTAGTACACTCACTTACCTTGTGGAGCCTTCCAAGCTCATTTACCTAGCATAGCTAAAATCTTGCAATATATATCCTAAGTCTCATACATACCCCCTAGCTTTTTTGATATACACATCAACACCCACCTACACCACTATATCAAAGCACGTACTCTAGCCTTCAATAAGTGACATACCACCTTCCCCACCGAGATAAAAACCTAGAACTCTAGCTTTGTATACACTAGGATTTCTATCTTTGATATAACTCAAAACATCACTCTCCTTCTTACCAATCATGAATAGTAATGTATTTCACTGTTGTGTGGGCCCAAACCTTGTGAAGACAATGGATTGTAAGTATGAAAAAAAAAAAAAAATTGTTTAGGACTAATTAAATTTAAAAAAAGTTCATTATAGTCGAATACTGAATTTAGTATTAACTCATTTTAATTTTAAAAAGTGAGTTTTAATATTAAAAAATTAAAATAAATAAAACTAAATTTTCAAATGAGAAATATTATTAAAATATATACACATTATTCATCAATTCAAAATTATTATTAAGTTAAAATTATCTAAACACTACATATACACATGTATGCATGTTGATACGAACCTATACCCTAGCTAATTATATACCATATAAAAGCTAACTACATTATATATTGGCCCGAATTTTCATTAGTAATTATGTGAGACACATCATCCCAACCTCCATAAGACGACAAATTATACGATACATCAGAGTTCACCTTGTATTGTGTATTTTGGTTCAACAATGACATTTAAATTATGTGCATGCAGTTAACATATTATGTACTTATAAATAAATTGAAAATACATATTATGTTAATCACAGGACTCACGGGTATATAATTTATTAACTTAGCTTCAAGCACATAATATGATAATTGTAGTAGACACAATTTATTAATTAAAAGTACATAATATATTAACTACATACACATAATCTAAAGGTCGTTTCATACTAGATTACTAGCCTACAAGGGTCCATAATACAATGTGATCAATAATATAATAATTGCCTTGAGACTGCATGTCCTTATGCTATCTCAATTTCCCCCTTAAAAATGTCATTTTTCCCTTAGGGTATTTAATAAAATTGATGCAAATACTATTTTTATTATTATAATCAATAAATCATGAAATATATTGGCCCTGTTTGGAAAAATGGCTGTTTGCTGATAGTTGATAGCTGTTAGCTGATTGTGTTAATTAGAGGATATGAATAGTTGATAATATTAACTGATTGTAGAAAAGTGTTTGGTAAATTAGCTGTTAGCTGATAGCTGTTTGGTATAATTTCTTTTCTCAAAAAGCTAATTGAAAAAGTTACTTAGAGTAGCTTTTTGAATTTTAGCCTTTTGGAGTTGCAAAAAGTTAATTAATCAAACATTTATATTGATATTTTAACTAAATTAAACAATCAATAGTGATCAAATAATTTTCAAAAAAAAAAATAGTGATCAAATAAGTCAAAATTGACTTATAGGCCAATTTTTTACCAAACAGGGTCATTATGTATTTAATTTAATGGGTTTATAACTTTATACAACAACAATAACATGCACAATAAAGCCCAATAGAGCAAGCCCAGAGGGCTAACGAACCTAGAAAGAGTTATCAGATTTATCATTCTTCATTCCTTGATTAGTCAATCGTGAGGACCTATAGGATTGTCGGACTACCAAGTAGTTGGGACTTAGGAGTTAGGATTGACATGCCGGTGAATCGGTGATAAGGCATGCGTGTTGCTTTACGTGACGGCTACCGTCCTCCTTAATGAAAACATGCCAAGTAAAATTCTCTTGCCACCAATTATCATATCTTTGGTTAAGGGCATTTCCAATAGGACTTTTACATGGTTTTTAAAATAGTAAAAATTGATGTTTGATTTTTTAATAAATGTGGTGATTATTTTTTGAGTTGATTTTTTGTGGGTCTCTCAATGTGTGAGATAAGAGAAAAAAAAATGTTACATGTACTCCTATTTTGTATTTTCACACACAAAATTTGATGTAGACATTTGTATTGTGACCCACATAAAAAAATAACTTATCAGAATCTGTCACATCAGAGAGTAAAATTAGGGAGTACATGTGGTAGAACTCAAAAAAAAAAAAAACAGAGACAATTTACATGTGGCGCGCAATTATCGCGCACATAATGGACTGTTGTTTATTTGTTTTTTTTTTAAAAAAATTGTCAAATTCTTTTTTTTTTTTTTTGTTCTTCTCTCTCTCTCTTTTTTTCATTCTCTCTCTCCTAATTTTTTTTCATTTTCTCTCTCCTAATTGACACCTCAAATTCTCAGAAATCACGCAAAACTCATTATTATTGAAGATGCCACTTGTAGAATAAAAATAGGCTTCCCTGCCCACTTCATGGGTTGCCTTTTACTCACTCATGCACTTATACTCTTATAATAGTCATTAAGACAACTTTGATTTACGCCAAACTAACTTGTACTTAACGACGGCAATTTCATTGCAGCCTTCATTTCTCAGTTGTCGGATTGCCTATCACCCCTCATGACGGAATCGTTGGCGGCGCATGTAAGGAAGCGTTGTCATGGTTGAAAGGGCGGGGTGCTTTCCGTTATGATTGACGTCGCCGGGAATCTAGTTTCACCATCGTCGATTCTCCTCTTCGCAGCGCCGACGTCCGCCGCCTACCGCCCTCAGCCGCGACGTTGCCCATCGTGCGTCGCCGCAACTGCAAGTCTCGTCATCACCCGAAAAGCGCGAACGAAAACACGGCGACGCACGCAACGCTTATTGCAGCCATCGTGGCCTTTAAGCAAAATCACAGTCGTCTCCTCATGCTGAAACCATGAACTAATGGTGGCTGCCGGAAAATGGTGCACCGGCGGCGTCCGAAACCAACTCCGAGGTCGCCGACGAGGTGCGCTCGGAACCAGTGCCCTGACCTCCATTTTTCCGCCCAAGATCCAACGCCTGAAACCAAAGATAACCATCCCGACAATTCTCCGGCAAACTCAAGCAATCAGAGAAAAAATAATTCCAACATCCCAAAATCAATGGTAATTAATTATGTGCTTACTGTTTTCAAAAAAACAACCACAATTAATTTTATCCGAATGAAAAAACAATTACAAATAATTTCATAATATACATAACAGTTTGCTTAATTATATCAAAACCAAATAGACATATTATGTATGCATATTTTGAAGAATTAAGATGAATGTAATTGTAAACCAAAGCATATACCAAAAAAAAAAAAAAAAAAAAAAAAAACACTTAATGTATATGAAATTAATGTTGATTTTTAGGCAATAACAATCAACCAGGCAGAGATTATGAAGGCTCTGATACCAAATGTGAATAATCTAACTATACTGAACAATAGTATACGAGAGATCTGACCTCGTATAAGAGCGGAAGCGTAGCCGTGTTGATCTCCAACCACAATTGAGGTTCCTCTTGTGTTGCTTCTTAACGGTAGACCATATTATTTGCCACAATTGAGATTTCTCTGAGTAGTATGAGTACCGTATTTGTATGTATGTGCTATCTAATCAATAATGTTGTATAACATCAATCCAAGTTTATATTAGGCACAGAGTTTGAATAAAACTTCTAGTTATTCAGTCCAATCAGCCCACTTAATAAATCTAGTCAACTTACACAATTTAATTAAGACCTTAGTGTATAATATATAATATATATTATTTGGAAAATATTACATAACCTTCTTTCATCCGCTTTGCAAAACATTCTCATGTTGAAAATTCAATTTAAAATTCTTTCTCCGTTGTGGTTATGATTCAAGCAAAAATTGAGAGCGTACTCACACGCGTCGAGTTGGCGCCGAAAAGGTGTTTGATTGCGCGTTTCGTTCCTGTGAGCATACTAGTCAACCTACGGCGTGGCAGATGAGGGCAACCACCGTAATTTGATCGAAAACGGGGGCCAAGAAGGAAAATAAAAAATGCTTCTGTTCTTGCTTTAAAATGTAGCTTTGTAAAGTACCGTCAACACAACAACAGTGATCCACTTTTAGATTTTTCTTCGTCCCATGTTTTCCTCAAGTACGCACACACGCACAAAGAAAAGCATAACCACAACACTCCTAATCGTTTTTTTTTCCTTTACTTTTTAATTTTCTCCTTTTATTTTATTTTTTTTAGTAATTTTTATCGGTTCTTATTCCGCTGCGAGCGATCACACTACATTCGGATCAGTTCAGACGACAAAAGAACGGAACTTCTGTTCTACTTTCACTCCAAAAATTCCTCTTTTTTTTTTTTTTGGGTTTTACTCGAGAGAGAGCCACGGTTTCTGTACTGGTAGTTTGGGTCTTAATTTTCTTGGAATAATACAGGCCGGTTCGCTCTTAGGGGAATTCTCCAATACCCTTTCTTGGTTCACTAGGTTTTGGGTGGTTGATGGTTTGGTTGGGCGATTATGGAGTACAGGAGGAGAGTGCAGAGGGGTGAGGATCAGTGGGGTGAGGTTTCCACAAGAAAATCACAGAGCAAAAGGCCGCCTCGTGGACCTCAAGGTATGATGAAAAGGGTTCGTCTTTTTTTGGGTTTGATTACTCAATTCGCGGTTCTTGTGTGTTTCACAATTATGTTTTGCATCATTAATTAATCCGGTTAGGTCAAAATGATGGGTATCTTGTGGGTGATTGGGGAAATGTTTATGTATTTCGAATATTTCTTGTTAATTCTCTTTTGCTCTGTCTATTATTTTCCCAACTGTGATGTAGTTTACCTGTTTGTGTAATGTTCTGGGTGCAGTTAGTTCTTTCACATGCTTCTTTAAGCCAATGTAAGTTGTACTTCCCAGTGTTGAATTGGTCTTACCCTGCTTTGTCATTTTCTTCAAGTCCCCCTATTTAGTTTTGAATGTTTTCTTTTAATTGGTCTGGTGATGGATCATGGCTTGCAGATATAAGATCTATAATGTGTCTTTCTTTAAACTTTGATTTAGCTTATAATTATGTTAAGTTGGATTTGCATGTTTGCCAAACTGTACTAGCATCTGCTGGTATCACATTGATAGGCCATAGGTAATCTGTTGAATAGTTTGAACATGCGGAAACTTGTTTGATTTGTGTCCTGACCCTTATTTTAGGGCTGGAGAGGGAGGTTGGAAGTGAATGAAAATGTTGCAGGGATTGACGGGGAACAGGATATTCTTGATAATTCTTGGTTGTATCTGAAAGACTGAAACTTGTTACTACTTTTTTGAATATGCTCTACAATTGTGTTTGTTCTTCTACTTTATAATATCTTATACTTGAAGCCTTTTCTACTTAATATTTTTTTAGTGAACACTAATTAAAGTAGTGTTTCTGAAACCCATTTGCAAAAGTAGAGAGTAGTGGTTTGGATTTTGGAATCATCTTCTGTAAATTCAACTCTAAAGTCTCCTCAAATGGCTTCTCCATAACATAGAGGTGACCAGAAATGTTCTTGAAGTCGCATTCTTCTGTGTCATTCTTATTACTTGAATTTCAAGAGCAGTAAATTGGCCTGGTTCATATGCTACATGAATGGGTCATGCCTGTCTTTTCATAAGTATGTGATCAAGGTAGTGAATTGGGGGTTTTGAATGCGTTTTGTAAGTTTTGATGATGATAATATGATTTTGACAAAGAATTTAAAGTTTAATTTCAGAATTGCAATGTCAATTGATGAGATTTAACGTAAAACTGTGGGGTGGGGAATGTCATTGAATTTGCAGGCAGAAAGCCATACTTGAGAACATTCCTCTATCTGTATATTTTGTTACTTCTGCCCTTTACTTCCATCACATAGTTGTTGTCATAGTACATTAAAGGCATTTATATATTGTAGTGATTTGCTGTATTTTCTCTCTTTAATAATGTTTTTTGAGTGGTAAGCTTATATACACTTTTTTTTTTCAGGTAGCTGGCAACGAACTGTACCTTCATGGGAGAAATCATTCTGCAAAGTTGTTGGTTTATTAGATTGGGAAAGTGTATTGGAGATGAAGAAGTTCGCATTCCTCTTTGACAATGTGGTAAAGTGGGATTCATCTGCCGGTGAAGAGGCATTTCAAAATGCGAAGAATCGATTCTGGTCACAACTACATGGCATTCCATGTGACATATCTTTGCCCGATCCTGATCTTTATATAGATGAAATAGACTGGGATTGCAAAGTTGATCCCGATATGCTGTTGGACCTTGATTGCAAACCTGCGGACACTGGTCCAGATGAAAAACATGATCCGGTGATCATTTTTGGCGATGCCCTCATCCCGAACAATGCATTCTCAGCCTTTGGTTGGGGTGAAGAAGAGAACTTTAGAAAAGCTACTAATTCCTCTTTGAATAATCATGAAGATCAGTGGGAGCACGGGTGGAAGAATAACGAGACTACAAAACAAAGTGGATGGAATGGAGAATGGGGCTTGGAAGAAGACGAAGGGGTCATGGGATACACTGGGTGGGGAGGTGAACAGCGAAAAGAAGATTCTCAAAACCTGGAAAAAGATGGTGTTATCACAGGAGACACCGGATGGGGATCCGGTTGGAACAGTGATTATCAGACGGAAACATTTGAAAATTCAGAAGGTAGAAATTGGGGTTCAGGAAAGGGCAATGGATGTGCAGGTGATTGGGATGAGTCGAGGGAATGGGGACAGAAAGAAAATTGTACTGATTTGAAAGCGGGAATTGCTCATTACAACAGCTTTTCAGACATTAAGAGAGGTAATGGAGGTAGATATATACCCCCCAAGTATAAAAACTCTTGGAATGAGCATCATAGGAACGGAAAAGGCAAAAGATGTCCTTCAAGGGAGTGGACCGACGCCAACAATTTTGGACATGCCAGTCACCATGCTTGGGTAAAAACTGGACAAGCGTGGAGCTGGAAGAAACCAGTTATGTGAATACGGAGTAGTAAATATTCTTATTTCTTTATATCTTCTTCATACAAATTTTTTGGAGCGTCTCGACGTAGGCAGGCATGCATGCTATTGCCCCCTATATTAGCAATTTTGGTTTTGAGATTTTGTCATTTTGATCCTAGTTATATAAGAGGACATCTTATTATCTTCAATTCTTCATCATCCATGTATGAAAGTATGAACATCTTGGTTTTGCCAAAATGGCTATAGATTGCTTGGTCTGTCCTCATCAATGCAAGTTTATGCAATTCTGAGTTTCATTTTCTTCACGATGGATAACTTTTTACCTTCATTCATATATAGAAAAACTCCATCGTCTCCCATTACATTCCGGAAAAGATATTCAATAGTTGTGATAGTTTGACAGACATTATTATTAGTACTACTAGGCTACTAGCATAGCATTAAACTCCGGTGGATCCAAAGCCGCCGGATCCCCTAACGGTGGAATCAAGATCGTCAACCTCCTCAACCTCCGGCGTTACAATCTTCTCAATGATGAGCTGTGCAATTCTATCACCCACCTTGACTTCAAAATCAGCATCAGAATGGTTGAACAATATCACCCCAACAGGTCCTCTGTAATCGGCATCAATCACGCCTGCTCCCACGTCTATTGAGTGCTTCCACGCCAATCCAGATCGCGGCGCTATCATTCCCAAACAAAACAAAACAAATCAGTATTCTCATGTTTTATAAATAATCCAGTTTCCGATGATAGAAAATGTTTAACTTTATGAGATTGATTTACCAATACGAGCATAGGTTCCCGGCGATACGGCGATACTGAGGTCGGTGGGAATCAAGGCCTTGCTCCTACCAGGGACCTTAGTATCAGCAGCACTGTAAAATCAGAATAATTGAATTGAAATCAGATTTTAAAATCAGAAGAATTGAATTGAAATCCGAGAGATTTTTAACTTAAAATACGAACCTGGAGAGATCGTAGCCAGCGGAGAGAGGTGAACCTCTAGAGGGCAAGACGGCTTTCTCAGAGAGCTTCTTGACTCTGAAATATGAGGATCCTGCAACGGCACCGTTTTGATGGTGGTCGAGCTTCGGAATCTTGGGCGTCGGCTCTCCCACCTCTGCCTCTGGAGAGTTGTTTTCGGCCATTACTGTTCGTGCGTGAGGGAGGGTGGCTGAAGAGCAGAGTAGTAGTGGAATTAGGGTTTGCAGAGACGTGGAAATGAATCCATAATAAGAGTCGTCCTCTTTATGTAGGAGGATTTGCCCAGAAAAATCGGAGTGGCGCCAAATGTTCCCGCCATTTCTTCCCATCATTCCGGTTCTTTTTTCAAATTTTACCCAGTATTCCTCAAATTATTGTAACTCTCAAATCTTACTCTCTGATGTAATAGACTATGATAAATTACTTATTTTTATGTGGGTCTCAATACAAAAGTATACATTGAGATTTTGTGTGTGAAAGTGAAAATTGAAAGTAGAAAATAAGAGAACACATAGTATTTCCTTCGAAAAATTAACATGATTTAAAACTTTGGTTTACTATGAAATTGGCGTGAAATATATTAATTTTCACAAGGAAAAATGTAGAAATGGTATGATCACTAAGTGCTGTGTAAGCAGAATGTGTATAGTAAAGCCCCGAATTAGAACACTTGTCTATACCTCACTAATAAGACTATAATCTAAGCCTGAAAATCTGTAAAATTAAATGTACACTCTTCACACTTCAGTGTTGTATTTTTTCCAAATCCAGAAAACTATATGTCAAGGAGAAGAATGTCATCCATGGTGGGAGGTGACTCTGGTGGAACTGCACCAAATTCAAATTCAGATTCAGATTCTCCAAAAACCAGAGCTTTCCTTGCAGTTGCCTGAGATTCCAATCTATGGCCAATTTTCCTGGATCCCATATTTCCAGACACATTTTTCTCAGTAGACAACAAAGATTCTTTCACAATGTCTCCCTGGGCCTCTGCAATCACAGAACTGAAAACCCCAGACTCTCTCAAGTTCTGAATTATAACCTGTCGCACCAATTTTATAAATGGCAGTTAGAGATTGATCCCGCATTCCTATTTAGACGTGGATAAATGACCCGAGCAGCCTAACTATTGACTCCTGGAAATTTACGTGTGATCTTACCATGGGAGCATATATTCGTGTCAAAATGCCCTTTTTTACAAGTTTACGCTTAACTTCTTCATTTGCCCAAACAACATGCTCATTGTACCTAAAAGGGAGAAATCCAAAATGTAAAAGTGTGTGTGTGTGTGATCTTGAAATTATATCTCATATGATATATAGACAGGATATCACGCAAATCAGGAATTTGCAGCTCATCATATGATAGCTTAAACGTCACCGGGTATTTGTTGAGCATATAGCCATTAATGTGCAATCCAACTATCAGCTTAGGCTTTTAGTCGAGATGGAGCACATGTTTCAATTGTATTAACCGGGTAACTGTAAACCTGATACAGTGATCTCGATCAGTCAAAACGGGAAACGGACCCAAACTTCTTCAGCCATGGATTAATTTAGAAACGTGATAGTGAAGAAACATAGTTATGATCATTTACCAGTAACGCATTTCCTCTTCCGTTGCAGTCGAAGCTATTATAAATGCCTGTAATATAAAACAAGTAAAGGATCCAAATTTGAATAGAAAGAGTTCTCTGTAGCATCATAGCCTATATAAACATGATTCACTACAACTTACGTCTCGGTCAAATTCAAGCATGAAGCATCTTTTAACATCTTCCTTCGTAGGCTTACAACCACAACGATCTCGTCTCGAGGTCAAATCTGAGAACTTGGAATAAGTGTAGTGCAGAATAGCTGCCTCGTCCAATTTCACCTCACTACAAGATGAAGCAAACCGACATATTACCAAGACTATCTCAGATAATTAGCAAATGAAGACTATCAGATAGGTCCGATTTAAATGGAAGAAAATCGTATAGTAGTGCATATGATATATATAATCAATATATAATTTTGAAGAATCAACATACACCGGCATCTTCTTATAGTTGTGCCATCTGTGAGCGCCATTAGGACGAAGATGATCTTTGATACGAGCAGCCGATTTCCCATTTCCATAAGTCAAAAAGTAATTCGGGTTACCGTGGGTTGCTTCCCTGTAATTTCCAAAATATGTTTCCTTTGTAAGGTGGTCGAAATTCTTCTTGAACATTGATACCTGTCGATGCATACAGCCCAAAAGAAGAAAATATGATTTTGTACTAGAGGAAAATAGCATAAAACCTCGAGTGAGAGAAAATGAATGAAAGAACTCTTACTTCACTAAATGGTTCCTTTATATTGTCCCTCTCGACACTGCTCTCCTGAAAAGCTTTCTCTCATTAGCTAAGAGATCAACCACAAGCAATAATAAAAACGTTAGAGCATGCAATTTACTTACGTAATTTGGAAATATAACAAGATCGGTATCAGCAGGGATAGCTGACAGGAGCTCTCGCACAGAAAATTCACGTGTTCCAGACGGATATATTAGCTCATCTGTGTCCAAATGGAATATCCAATCCATATTGGCCTCCTTTATAGATTTACGAGGAAAATAACTTCAACTCAAGATCAAATTAAGCAATAAATCTAAACAAAATTCTTAAGAAAATCATATGACCATACCCTAGCCATGACAATAGCCATTTCCATATTCAGGGACTGCTTGACAAACAGCTCGTAGTTGCAAGGTTTGTAGAAAAAGCCCGACAACCAACTTTCATTCCAAATCCGGCTAAAACCAACAAAAGGAATATATCAATAATTTGAATAAATACTAGTAGAGATTTGTGGCATGATCTATGAAGCACATAATGTTTCATTATGAAGAAGAACTAGGAAATGAAACCTTTCGTTTCAGTGCCCAAAAGGTCTAATGTGTACACTAATTCTTTCTAACATATAGAGAAATTAAAAGGTAACCAACTACCATGTATTAAAGAAACAAAAGTATTGACCATGATGGAGGCAACCCTAGCCAAGTTGGTTAAGCTGTTGACTTGGTAACCAGAATGTTATAAGTTCGACTCCCAACAGGAGTGGCCTATTGGCTTTCTTGGAGCCGGCTAGGGTCACAAGGCGAGGTTTACCCGTATTGATCATGAAATTACAAAGCACAAGTTTATGATACGTGTAAACGCAAATAGAGAATCAAATTAAACCTTTTTTCTTGTTGTTCCTGTAGTTTTCTTGTTCTATATATGACATTTACTCCCTGCAAAAAGTGGAGCAATTTTTCAAAGTCAAGTAGACATGAACAGAACTTTACACATTGAAGCAGAAACATTAAGATTAACATGGCAGAATGGCATGTTTTAGAGAGCTAAGATTTCACACTCACCGGGATAGATTCTAGGACTTTGGATACATGGGGAGATGCAGCTTTGCCCTCCACAAACAGGAAAAAACTCGTAACACCAATAACCTTATGATAATATATCCAGGGCAGTGTTTGCTCCAAGCCAGCAGACGTGCTCGTAGTGATGCATACCTGACAACAAAATTCATAGTGAACAGAAGATTTCCTGACACGGACAAATTCATTGATACATCGCCCCGGGAAAAGGAAATGATTTTTAAACAAATTACACAACAACTCATCTAACCCAAAATTAGCAAGCCTGTTGTCATAACCAAAAAGCTACCAAAACTTTCAAAAGTTATGTAGAAAGCCAAGAATTCGAGTGGACCCCAGAGATGAGTAATTATAAGCGTCATCAATCTATGATGCAACAGACAAAGTTCCAGCTTTGTTTTAACCAAATATGTATAGTGGCATGAAATTAGTACATTATGTAAAATCAACAAGAAATGCCTAAAAAAACAAGAGAAAAAATACAACAGAGCCGACGGCATTCCCAATTCATGCTTCTCTAATGATCTGTAAAATGAAAAAGAAAGAAAAAAGACAGAATTTTTATGGCATCAAGTATGAGCCCTCGAAAAATCAATCCAAATTCTATACATAGAAATATATGACTTAACACATAATTTACGTTAAAAGTGATCAAAACCTACACAAGATCAAAAATCAATTCAAGAAAGCTGAAGAAACGGCAATGCAAGAGCAACCTTGGGGCGAATATCCGGGGCGGAAGATGACCCGACGTTGAATTTCCAATCCCTGAAGTAAGGAAACGACAGCGTCCGGGTCGGGGTGAGAATTCCGTCGCAGTCAGAGGAAGAAGAGCGGCGAGCGGGCCTGGACATGCCCATTTGGGTGAAGACGAGGTGATCATCGAAGGGTAGCCACTGGGTTGTCGGGTCAGACAACCCGCCCCTCCATTGCAGCATGAATGCATAGGCGGCGAGGCACACGGAGAGAAGAGTGAGGAATAAGAGAAGGCGAGAAGCCAAGGCGGTGGAAGATGACTGGGAGGAAGATAATGATGAGGTGGGTCTGGGTCTCAGTCTCAGAGTGAAAAGACCCGCCATTGATGAAGAAGTATCAAAGAAAATGCAGGAATAATGTTTTCATGTGCTGTGTCTTATGATAGAATTTCTACATATATTCTTGTGTGTGTGTGTGTGTGTGTGTGTGTGTGTATGTATGGGCATGCATAACCATTAACCAGAGAGGAAGAGAGAGAGGGTTGAAACTGCAGTCCGGACGTATGACAAAGCTTGGAACTTGGAAGAGCCGTTTTGTCCATGTATTTTATACTCCTTTACTCCCAACCTTATTGTTTCTTTTTTCTAATTCTTTTTTTCTTTGCCGGCTTTTAAGTGTCATTACAGTTTGGCAATTGGAAAATTGGCCAATTTTATCTTATATCTCGAGTATAAAATGGGCAAATTATATCGTGCACAAGATCCACAATGCATTGTGCACTCTAAAAATTTATATGTATTATATTAAGAGTTTATGTATATTATGTTAAGAGTTTACGTGTATTATGTATTAGGTTAAGATTATGTGTATTATGTTAGGAGTTTATGTGTATTCTACTCTATAATTATATACATACGAAACAGTGAATTTTTAAGACGCACAATGCATTATGCGCCCTGGTGCACGATAGAACAATTATATAAAATGAGATTGTTTTATTGACCTTCTCAATTTGAGTATGTAGACAAATTAAATTTGTTTATTTTCTTATTTCCTTTGTCGATTAAGGTCACAATGCGAATTTTGTTTGAAGTACACATTTGGATAGTGATTGTGAGCCTTTCCTGTAAATCAAAGTATAAACTCATTCTCTATTATTATTATTATTATTATTTTGTCTATTTTTTGTCTCTCAATAATTATTGAAGTAAAGCTTTTGGTCTTTTATTAATATTCTCCTTGTATGAAATTTATATTAAAAAATAAAATAAGTTTAAATCTACAAATATTATGTGTGGACCCTTGTTTTTTTTAGCACGATTTTGTTACAATGTAGTATATGATTAAAATGTTACTCCATACATTTTAGCTTGAAAAAATCACCCGCTTAAATATAATAATTTCATTTGTTTTTGTTAAAACTAATTAAAGTATATTTATTGGTCATTGTATTACATAAATTAAAACTAATTATAACAAATATCACGATAACCTAATTAATCATTTCATATTTGTTAGCCATTATATTAATTTTATCTCAATACTTTGGTTTACATTTTTGAATTATTATTATTATTTTTTGGAAATAGGGTCAAACAGGTTCATTAACTTTACTCAAAAAGTTAATTAAGATATTAAATTTTCAAAAATTGCAATTAAACTCATAAACATGTTATTTTGAAGCATTGAAGCTCAGAAATCGGTTGGTAACCTATAATTACAGGTTACCTAGGATTTTGTCAACCCTTCCACAATTTTTCGACAACAATCATCAACGACCAGATGGCCGCTTATCGCGTTTGGATGAGGTGACCAAGTTGGTCGCCTTCTTCGGCAATTGGAGCAAGCGACCAATTCGGTTGCCTCCTCCAAACGCAACCGAATTGGTAGGAAAATAGTGGAAGGGTCGTCGAAACCATATGTAACTTGTAATTATAGGTTACCAAATGATTTTTGGACTTCAATGTTTCAAAATAGCATGTTTATTGGTTTAATTGCAGTTTTTAAAAAATTATTTAAGGGTCTAATTGACTTTTTAAATAAAGTTCAGTGGTCTATGTAACACTTTTCTCTTAATTTGTCATCATAAACAAAATAACACGATAATAATTAATTTATGATATTTACAATTGTATTTGTTTTCAAAATATAGGATTTTTACATGTATATAAGTATATAACTTTGATGGATTAAAAATAATATATTTAAAATATTTTTCTTAATAATTTTTTTGCATATATTCTTCAATATTTTTATAAATTTTAAAATTGAGCTCAAGCCTTCGCACATTGTGCGCAAAAATACATAGTGATAGAGATAAACATGAAAATTTGATTTTATTTTCACTCCATCAATAGCAAAAATTATATTGAAGCTAAATATTCGAGTTTCCGTTGCTGATCAAAATAAACAGTAACATATTAAAGAGTAAACAATTTCTTATTGATATATTAAATAATTAAATAATATTGAGGCATAATAACGCATCTATAGTGTGACCGGAAGAATACTTAGAAATAAAAAAACGGATAACGATATATTAAGCACTGAAAAAAGAAGAAATACAAGGAGATCAGACAGTTTCAATCAATTCTAAACTATTATAAAGTGTAGCGAGGTGCATAGTGAAATTAAGATACTCATGGATAATGAATGGAGTCAAAGATATATTTATTGTAAAACTCATTTATTTATACCATAATAACAAGTTGCAAATAGGATTGACATTGTTATATATAGTTTGTGGACATACCTGTTCAGTTAGGTGGCACTAGAGATGTGCATAATTTGGTGAAAAATCGATTATTCAACCAAATTGACAAAATTTGATTAACTATTTTTAACCGAAATATTTTGGTTCGATTAATGATTAAATATTTTAAGAATTTTAGTTAATCGTTAATTCGAAACAAAAATTTGGTTAACTAAATTAAATGATTGATTAATAATAAAAAAAATAAAAATTTTAGTTCAGTTAATGATTAATAAAATCGCCCTATTATGATTCATGCAGTGTAACTTGGCTCATCCAACCAGCTTAATTTCTCAACTAGTTTGGATCAAACTGGCTCTCCAAAATGTTGATTTCTTAGGCCTACTATTTTGATTATTAGGTTAGTTAGGCTACACTATAAATCCTATAATCACCACAATGTTGGAACTCTAAATTTGTTAAATAAACTTACTACAAATTGGAAATGGTCAAATTACTTCTTCGGGAATAATTAACATATCAATAATGCATAAAGGGATTAGGTCTATACAAGAGATATATAACTCAAATACTCAATAGCCAAATATATTATTTCCTCTTAAATTAATGACCAATATTAATTAATTTCCTCTTAAATTAATGACCAATATTAATTAAAAAATGTATTATATGACGTAACTTTATATAATTAAATTATAATGAGATTATATTAAAAACTATTCAATCAATA